>NC_087158.1:27884539-27902039 GCF_035594125.1 Scylla paramamosain | reverse complement strand
GGCCGGGGCCGGGGCCGGGGTTTGAGGGGGGCGTGGAGGACAAGCTACAGGCACGGGCCGTGGACACCCGCGTCAAGTTCTTTGTGATGGAGGGCAACCCGCCCAACACCTTCGTGGGTGTCATCCCCCTCAAGCCTGGCTTCACCTACCGCTTTAATGAAGCACCCAAAGAGTTCACCCTGAACGGCACTACTGGAGAAATTCGCACCACGGGCGTGCTGGACCGTGAAGCACTCGCCACTGACCGCTTCGACTTGGTGGTATTGTCCTCGCAGCCCACTTATCCCATCGAGGTGCGGATTAACGTCACTGACATCAATGACAACTCACCCAGATTTCCAGAGCCGTCCATTCATGTCACCTTCTCGGAGAGTGCCAATGCTGGCACTCGTGTCATCCTCGACACTGCTACAGACGGAGACGCCGGCGACAACGACATCACCACCGAGTACAAAATTGTGGACGGAAATGAGGATGGGAAGTTTAAATTACAAGTAACAATCAATCCTTCTGGAGAGACTCCATACTTGCACCTGGAGACGACGGGCAAGTTGGACCGCGAGACCCGAGCGAGTTACCAGCTCAACATCTCGGCCCAGGACGGGGGCTCTCCGCCTCGCTACGGATTCTTGCTAGTCAACGTGTCTATCCTGGATGTCAACGACAACCCGCCCATCTTCGATCACAGTGACTACATCGTGTCGCTAAACGAGTCTGTGCCACCCGGCACCTCTGTACTACAGGTGCAGGCCACTGACAACGACGTGGGCGAGAACGCACGACTCACCTACTACCTTGCCGAGTCGGAAACACAGTTTGCCGTGGATCCCGAGACCGGCGTCATCAGCACCGTGGAGCCGCTCAGTTGTTATCAAAATTGTCAGCAGCTTCAGCCGTGCCCCAAGAGTTGTGTGTTCACTGTGTTCGCTCGAGACCACGGGTCGCCGCTCCAAGATGGCCGCACTTACGTCACCGTCAACCTGCTGGATGCCAACGACCATGACCCGGTGGTCAACTTCAGATACTTCCCCACCACAGCTGACTTTGCAACAGTGGACGAAAATGCGCAGAACGGGTCTGTGGTGGCTGCTGTGTCTGTCATTGATGCAGACGAAGGCCCTAATGGGGAAACTACGGTGGAAATAAGAGCTGGCAACGAGCTCGGCCATTTTACACTCGATTCCAAGTCTGGGTTTGACATTGTACGTGTGAGTGGTGTGTTAGACCGAGAGAAGATAAGTAAATACAATGTAACAATCGTGGCGACAGACAAGGGCACGCCACCCAGATCGTCCACAGCCTTCCTCATCATCCACGTGAACGACATCAACGACCACGAGCCCGTCTTCGAGAAGAGCGAGTATTCAGCGGTGCTCAGCGAATTAGTTCCCATTGGCACTTACGTTGCTGGAATTACTGCCAATGACGAGGATACAGGTGTGAACTCCAATATTTATTACGCCATCGTCTCTGGCAACGACAACCAGTGGTTTGACATTGACCTTCAGAGCGGCCTCATCACCACCAAGGCGCCTCTCGACAGGGAGGTCAAGGATTCCATCGACCTGAAAATTTCTGCCAGGGACGGTGGCCCCAACCCAAAGTGGGCTTACACGCACCTCAAAATATCAATATTGGATGAAAATGATGAGAGGCCAACCTTCGCTCGGGAAATAATCAATGTCAGTCTATCTGAGAACACGTCCCCAGACACCCTGGTCACCTTGGTGTTAGCTGTCGATCACGATCAAGGCACCAACGGCAGCGTCACGTATATGTTCGACCAGGAGGTGGAGCACAATTACCCAGGAATTTTTGCTTTGGATGTTTCTTCTGGTCGCCTCACCACCAAAACTAAATTAGACCGGGAAGCAATGCCAGAGTACGAGATAAAAGTGGTAGCAAAAGACCAAGGAATACCTCCTTTGTCCTCTACAGCCACTGTCCTGTTGCAGGTGCAGGACGTCAACGACAACAGTCCTGAGTTTTATCCTCAAAAATATTTTGTGGTGGTGCCTGAAGACCTTCCTCTCGGATCCTCAGTCGTTCAGGTCTCAGCAACGGACAGAGATGTTGGTGAGAACGCCGTTACCTCATATGAACTCATTGCAGACGAGGAGAACGACAACACCTTCGAGATTGACCCAGACAGTGGCGTATTGAGCCTCAGCGGACGCCTGAGCCACATCAGGAAGGCCCAGTACCGCCTCACCGTGGCTGCCAGGGATGCTGGTGACAGGAAGGCAGTGGAGGACGCAACTGTGGATATTGTGGTGGAGAGCAACCAGATCCAGCTTCTGGAGTTTGAGCAAAGTGAAGGATATATCTTCTCACTTCCGGAGGACGTGGCAAAGAAGGAGCCTTCGGTGGGGCGGGAAGTGGGCGTAGTTAGTGTGCCGAACTCAGCTTCTGTTGGCGAAGTGAGCTACGCCATAATCGCTGGCGACCCGGACAAGGTATTTACCATTGATGAAAGAACGGGCGCCATCAGCACAGCGCGCCGAATCGACCGTGAACAGGCTGCCTACTACAGCTTGCGAATAGTGGCCACCACCACCTCAGCCTACGGGCGGACGTGGGTCAACATTACAATAGAGGACGTCAATGACAACCCTCCTAAGTTCCCCATCACGAGAGCCCATGCCACTGTGGCTGAAAACTGGCCCGTGGGCCATCAGGTGTATCTTGCCCGTGCTTATGACAATGACCACGGTGAAAACAGCAAAATATCATATAATCTTTCCAACAATCCTGATGACTATTTCACCATTTCGAGAACCAGTGGCATGATTTACCTCAATAAGCCAGTCAAATCCAGCAAGTCCAGTGTCTTCCGCCTGGAAGTGGCTGCCACTGATGCAGGAACACCTCCACTTTCATCACGTCAGATTGTCACCATCACCGTGGAGGATGTCAACGATCACACACCCATCTTTGAGCACGGCTCCTATGAAACGTCTCTGCTAGAATCTACTCCAGTCAATGACAGATTCTTCGCCCTCACGGCCTCTGATGAAGATGATGGAATGAATGGGTTTGTTTCCTATGACATAACAGAGGGAAACGCTGAACGCAAGTTTGGAATCTTCCCTGACGGGTACCTGTATGTACGAAGCGCCCTGGATCGCGAGGCACAGGACTATTTTGCGTTAACTATCGTGGCGCGTGACCACGGCACTCCTCCACGATCCTCCACAGTCTCAGTCGTCATCCACGTCATCGATGAGAACGACAACGCACCGGTGTTCACAAACTCTACTTTTACTTTCTATCTGGATGAAAACGAGCCGCCTGACACCTATGTGGGGAAGCTGACAGCAGTGGACAGGGACAAAGGCAGGAATGCTGAACTGACTTACTCCATTGCCACGAATCAAAATGAGTTTGTTGTTGACCCCAAAAGTGGTTTTCTAAAAACTTTACGTTATTTTGACCGTGAGGAGCTGGTGCAGAGATTGGGGGTGGACTACATCACCATGGAGGCCGTAGTCCTGGACAATGGCATCAAGCGCCTCAGGGACAAGGCCAAGGTCAACATCTATATCACGGACGTCAACGACAACCCTCCTAAGTTCCTGCGGAAGCCATACAGAGCAGAGGTGCTCGAGGGGGCTCTCCTCAACACCCAGGTGATACGTATCTCCGCCACGGATGCTGACGAAGGACTCAACGGTGTGGTGCAGTACACTATTGTGGACGGCAATGAGGAGGGACGCTTCAAAGTGGACGAGAAGACTGGCCAGGTGACACTTGCACGACCACTCGATCGAGAATCAACCCCTCGTTATCTGCTGACAGTGGCGGCGGCAGACCAGGGCAGCCCAGGCCTCACTGCCACAGCCACCCTCACCGTGGATGTTTTGGACGAAAATGACAACGCCCCAGAATTTACACAAAGTGAATCAGAAATATCCATCGTGGAAACAACTCCTGTCAACACAGTGTTGGTTCAGTTCCAGGCGTCTGATGCAGACCTGGGGGTTAACAAGGAGGTGTCGTTCATGATCGGCGGCGGTAACATGCAAGAAGCCTTCCGTATCGATACTAAGACTGGCACACTTTACCTTGAGCGGCTGCTGGACTTTGAGAAGCAAAGTTTGTACCGCCTGAATATCACTGCTGCAGATGGTGGCTCACCACGCCTCACATCCACCATATCCTTCGTGGTGCACGTCCTCGACTATAACGATAACCCTCCCGCCTTTCCTAACACGGCTATATGGCGGCGAATAGTGGAGGGCATTCTACCTAATACCCCCATCGTTACTGTGACGGCAGAAGACCCTGATTCTGGCGACAATGGCAAAATAAAGTACACCATCAAAAGCCAGGAGCCACCTGGCATGCACTTTGCAATCGACGAGAACACCGGCAATGTCTCCACCTTGAAAGATATTGATCGAGAATTTTCAGACACGTTCCGCCTCACTGTGGTTGCCACTGACCAGGCAGAGCCGAAGTCAGCTCGACGGTCGGCGGAGAAGCTTGTAACAGTGATAGTGCAGGATATCAACGACAATGCACCGCGCTTCGTGTCCATGAATGCAGGCGTGCTATACGAAGGCTCTCCCCCTGGCACAGAAATCATGCGAGTGTCAGCTAGGGACCTTGATGCCAACACTAATGGCCTCGTGACGTACTCCATGGTGTCAGGGAACAAGGACATCTTCCGTCTGGATCGAATAACTGGCGTGCTCTCCGTGGTGAAGGAGCTCACTGACCCCAGTATCATGTACTCCGTCACTGTGCGGGCCACTGACGAGGCGGTGCAGTCTCAGCGGAAGTCCTCGGATGCTTACCTCACCATCTTGAGCGCCTCCTCCCAGGAAGGACCGAAGTTCACCCAAAACTCATACTCGGGCTCAGTACAAGAGAACTCCGACATAGGCACCTCCGTGGCCACGGTCACTGCCCGTCTGGGCTCCACCCCCAGCACAGACATCGCTTATTATGTAGTGAATGTGACGAGTGCTGACGGCCAGCCCATGGACCGTATGTTCACCATGCAGCAACAGCAGCAAGGTGTGGTGGTGACTGCCGCTGTCCTCGACCGTGAAGACGGCCCCACCAACTACTTGGTGACGGTGGCCGCTGTAGTCACTCAGGGACACACGCCTCGGCTCTCCACTACCCAGGTGAGTCCCTTACACGCTTTAACAGTTAGTATGAAGTGTGATAGGCGAGACACTTGTCCCGCGCCCCTCCCTGGGGAGGCACTGTCACCCAGACCTTGCGCGCACTAAACTGTCCTCATAAAAAAAGCTTATGTCACAAGCGCGTGTCGTGTTGGGCCTCACCCAGTATTAACCAGGACTCAGGCGCTTCATGCTGCACTGAGTCGCCATCCTCGCTGCAAGGCCACACTGCGCTCTTCATTGGGTTGGGTTGTGTATACACACACACACACACACACACACACACACACACACACACACACACACACACACACACACACACACACGAAAAAAAAGTGCAACATAGCACCTCAACAAAAACAAGCAAACAAAATACAAGTCTTCCGTTACAGTGAAGTCACATCCGCTATCAAAAGTCAAGTAAAGTTTTGTTCTTACATTGTCATCGTTGTTGTTGTTGTTGTTGTTGTTGTTGTTCCTGTTGCCGTTGTTATCATTATTATTATTATTATTATTATTATTATTATTATTATTATATCAGCGTGAAGGAAGAAGAATAGTGGGTCGGAATGGCTACTAATCCGGGAGGGTGGGTAGTGGAGTGTTAGGACGCTGGGAGGGAGGGAGGCGTGTGTGAAAAGTAGGTCGTGGAGGCGAGGGCAGGTTAGGGAGGACACAGGACTGAGTAGGGAAGACGAGCCTGCTGGGAGAAGAGGCGTAAAAGGGGGAGAGAGAGAGGGGGGAGAAGGGAAGACGAAAGAGAGAGCGCATCTGTTGTAGTTCTTTTCCTCTTTCTCTTCCTCACCCCCAGTTTTGTTTTTTCATGATCAATTGTGTCAAGAATTTCTCCTTCCTGTGTCTTCCCGCTCCGTCTTCCTCCTCTCTTTCTTCCGCCTTCCCCCCTCCTGTCCTGGGAGGAAGTGAGTGGAGGGGTGGGAGTGTTGGTGGGTGTGGGTGGGAAATGCGGGCAGTGGTCGCTAAAAAGGTGTATTATTGGCAGTTTGTTATTTGGGGAACTCTGTTTTTCATTTTTATTTATTTTTTTTACGTCAGTTTATTGTGATGTTGCCGATGTTTTGAAAGTGTGTTCACTGGATTTATTTATTTATTTATTTTGTATTCTTTTTATCTGTTCGTTTTTTTCCGGCTCGTGATAAAATAAAAGAATCTATTTTCACTCATGTTTTGCGTTTTTTGTGGCTATTTTTATCTTGTCATTTACCACACGATTTCATCTCTCTCTCTTGCTCATCTCTCTCTCTCTCTCTCTCTCTCTCTCTCTCTCTCTCTCTCTCTCTCTCTCTCTCTCTCTCTCTCTCTCTCTCTCTCTCTCTGTCTATCTATCTGTCTCTCAATACCGGAATATATTGTCTATAAGTTATTATTGTTATTTGTTATATTGTCTTGTCTACGTTCTTTCTGTCCTTTTTTTCTTCCTTTTTGTTTTTATTTCCTTTTTTAGTCTTTTCTTCCTTTCTTTTCTTTTTTTTTTCTTTTTGTTTTTCCATTATTATTATTATTATTTTCAGCAAGCAACATGTAAAGGTTTGGCGCAGCATTTTATATTGCTGTCTTCTTCTCCCAGTTTGTCATAAAATATGAAGCACTCGCATAAATTGGATCCCCGCGTTTTGTTGAAGAAAATTGTGAGTCTTGACGTGGAGTGACGCTTCTGTTTATATTATTTTTTTCTTACTCAATTTTTGTTTTTTTACTTAGAATCGAATTACTGAAAGGGACACATGTGCTCTCTCTCTCTCTCTCTCTCTCTCTCTCTCTCTCTCTCTCTCTCTCTCTCTCTCTCTCTCTCTCGTTGATTTTGCACCAGGAAACCAAAATAAAATGATCAGAGAGAGAGAGAGAAAGAGAGAAAGAGAGAGTATATCCATTGTCTTTCCTCATCGTAAATTTTCCCCATTGTAACACTGTACTTTGTCATGTCAAGGACGTTACAATAATGGTAATGGGTGGACAAGTGTAGGTACAAGCAGGCATGGTACTTGGGCTCAGTACTCGAGGGACACAGGTCTTGAGATACATGTCATGAGTGTGTTTATGTTCGTTCGTATTATCCCACATGTGTTACTTTAGATTAGAAGGTGCAGGGTATGAGAAACACAGCCTCGTAAGGGGATCAAGAGAGAGAGAGAGAGAGAGAGAGATGGGTTTGTTGTTTGTTCTTGATTTGTGTTCCTTTGTGTATATCAGAACGTGAGCTTGAAGGTAAATTATTATGAAGTAAGTGCGTGAATATCTGTCTGCTGTCCTTTTTTTTGATTGCTCCTTCTGTCTGTCTGTCTGTCTGTCTGTCTGCCGGATTTTTTTTTTGTCTATCCATCTCTCTGTCTAATTTTTTTTTCTGTCAGCCTGCTTCTTTGTTTTGTTTTTCTGATTAACAGTCTGTCTGTCTGACTGTGTGTGTTTGTTGCTGTCTGTCTGTATGCATGTCTTTGTCCTTCTGTCTGTATGTCTTGCTGTGTGAATGTGTCAGTTTATGTATCTCTCTCCTTGTCTCTCTGTATATATCTATCCTTTGTGTTTCTCTCTCTCTCTCTCTCTCTCTCTCTCTCTCTCTCTCTCTCTCTCTCTCTCTCTCGTACTTAGCGGCGTGGAGCACTGAAGGCGTTCTCATTAGCCTAGCATTACATTTAACAAAGCTTCCCTCTCTTCCATTCGTCTTGTAATACTCGTCATTGTCATCGCGTCCCATTGTTTCATCGATCCATGCGTTGTTTTCCCCTCGCTTCGTGATCACTCTTCTCCCTTATCTGTTCGTTCCAACTTGCATTATTTTTTTCCTTCCCTCTCTTCCCTCTCATGTGTTTGATTTATATCCTCTTCGGGTCTCTTTTTCCTCCATTCCTTTTCTTTTTTACTCACATCATTAGGTTGGCACAAATCATGTCGGTTTGTCTCTGTTTCCGCAATGCCATTGGCTGAGAGAGTGAGCCACGTCGCTAAAGGTTGATTTTGATAGGCTGTGTAATGCCAGAGAAGGGCATCTGGTTATCATTAGGCTGGGGTCCCGGATATGTGTGTGTGTGTCTGTGTGTGTGTGTGTGTGTGTGTGTGTGTGTGTGTGTGTGTGTGTGTGTGTGTATGTGTGTGTGTAGATGCCGTGTGCCCTATTATCATGTTCCTGTCTCCAGTCTAGATATAAGAGAAATATTGTTTTTCTCCTCTCCTCACTCATCCTCATCTCTCTTTCTTTCTTTCTCTCGCCTCTTTTCTTTCTTTTTTCTTGTGTTACCAGTCCGTTTATGGGTGACTCACTTCCGGCTCAGGATTGACATGATCATGACTCGTGTTTCTTGATTATCGGTGTTTTTTTTTTTATTTGTTGTTGTTATTGTTCTTGTGTGTCGTTGTTGTTGTTGTTGGTTGTTGTTGTTGTTGTTGTTACTATTACTGCTGCTTCTACTGCTGTTGCTACTACTACTACTACTACTACTACTACTACTACTACTACTACTACTACTACTACTACTACTACTACTAGCCCATACGAAATGAAGCAGAGGGATGTAAGGGACGTAAAACTAGTTAAAGAAAAAAAAAAAAACCTGAGTGGTGCTTCAAAGGAAGAGACAGAAGAGTTCCAGGGAAAAGGAATACTTGTTTTGATTCTGATACTGTCAGTTTGGTGTCTTGCCAAATCAAACTGTTATAATTCTTACGTCCCTGTGCACGGGGGAAGGGTTGGGCAAGACTGATGTATTGCACTGCCCCTCCCGGCCTTGATGTAAAGTATAGGATTATTAAACATTTTTTATCCACTTAAAAAGGGAGATGCCCCCGTGGGAAAAGTGCATTAAGTTGTATTTTGATATGTAGTACTGCTCCCTCTACCTTGATGTAAAGGATGAAATTGTTAAACATGTTTTCCCTTCCACTTTGAAAAGAAGATTCGCCCTTAAAAAAAAAGTTCATCTAGTGGTATTTTCATGCCTTCCTCACTCTTGATTGAAAGTATATAATTATTAAACATATTTTCATTTTCCACCATAAATTTATAAGGAAGATTTACCCTTTAAGAAAAAGAGCATTAAGTAGTATTTTTTCATCCATAAGTCTAATTCCTTCACGAAATGGCAGAATTTAATAATCCCACACAAGTTTTTTTTTTTTCATACTATATATTTTCTTATGTAGTGCAAGTTTAAATGGTATGCGGTCATCAGGCAACCTAAGAAAATAATTTATCATCATTTATCATGTTTGGAGGAAAAAGCTGTAGGTGGAATGTTCATTGAGTAAATCCACGAAACAGGTAGTGCAAGAAGACAGGCAGGGATTCTTTCATCACTATATGTCCTCTTCTCAAGCTTAACAAAATGATATGGTGCAAGTTTAGAGAATTATTATGAAAGACAACACTGATAGCAATTGAAGTGATGGAGTTTTAAAATCCTTTCACAGCCCGTTGTTTTAGTTCCCGTCCAGTAAAACAATATAGACTTCAATAAAAGTTGTCACTGGGAATTGAAAGGTTAATTAGTACATACGTATCAATTAATTACCACTCTCTAGGTAAATAAAGGCGAAATATACGAGCTGTCATTGGATACTGTACACGTGTAGTGGGTCGTGTATGGGTCGTGGTGGGTTGGTAGGTGGGTTGCACTCACCACAAACAGGTACACGAGATCTACCGAGCGTGTCACACCTGCCGGGTTGACACTCATAGTAATCTCACCTGTGACTCCTGCAGGTGACTCCCACAGGTGACTCTCAGGTGACTCCCTCCGCACTGCTGACACGTTCTCTTTCTCTCTCCTTTACTTCCCGTCTCTTTTTTATCATATCTTCCTTTTCTTTATAATTTATATTCCCAATTCCATTTCTTTTCTTCCATTTTCCTTGTTCCTCTCCTCGCTCCCGTATCTAATCCTGCCTTCCCTCCCTTCTCCTCTTTCTCTAATCTTTAATGCTGACACACACACACACACACACACACACACACACACACACACACACACACACACACACACACACACACACACACACACACACACACATAGGTGGAGATGGGAGGATGGGAGAGAGGTGGTGTTGGGAGGATGGGACTCAGGTGGGACTGGGGTCATGGTGTGGGAGACAGGATAAGCTGGGAGAGACGAGGTGCGGGGAGACAGGTGATGCTGGGAGATATGTTACACTGGGAGACAGGTGGTGGTGGCAGACAGGTGATGCTGGGAGACGTGTTGGACTGAGAGACAGGTTGGACTGGGAGACAGGTGGTGCTGGGAGACAGGTGGTGCAGGGAGGGGGAGGCGGAGGTCGGAGTCAACACATCAGGCCAGCGGAGGCAGCGCGGCGTCCCCTGTGCCCGTCCGCGTTTGCTGCCCTCACGTTGCCAACTCGGAATATCGAGGCTTTGTATCGTTACGGGCGTCACTATCGTCCCCCTCGCAGAGATCCCGTGCACCGAGGAATGCTCCCACGACAGTGTCCGAGTCTGTAAATAAATGTCAGGGGTTTCCTGCGATAAGTTGGCTGCGGGAGGCGGAGCACCTTGGCCGTGGGAGGTGGTGGGCGGATGGCATGGATCTGGCAACATACCCAGACAACGTACTGAGGTGAAGGTCCCCACGTTGCCATACCAAGCTCCCCGCACACCCTATACCCTTCTGAATGGAGCTATGCCCTGGTGCACTGCCCATTAACACAGTACATGGCTTCTGCCGCTGCTGTCGACGCTGCTCACAGTGCTTACACAGCGCAGGGGCGGCCTGAGCACCGCTTCACGAGGAGGCAGTGTTCAGGGAAGGTTTGGGCAGCGACGCGTAACGTGCTTTGGAAAGATTTTTGAATACCCTGTCGATGGCCCTCTGAGTATGATCGCATTTGCTTATAGTCTAGGGCTTTTCTGATTGTTTTTGCTGGGGTAATTGTCCGAGGGAATCGCCTGCTTTGTTGTCTAATTGTCGGGTGTTGTCTCTGTAAATGTGAGGATTATTGGAACGCTGCCGCGGCTTCTCGCATTTTTGTATTTGCTTTACTCCCTTTTCAGAATACTTAGTTAGGTGGAGGAGCTGCTGGCGGGGAATAACACGATGGTGGCGTCTGGGCTGAGGCGGCGAGCACATTCCACGCTCCGAGGAACAGCAGAGGGAAACGTGTTTAGTCTCACGAGATTAATGGCAGAGCGAAGGCCACATACCAATTGGTTTATATCCTAGGAAGGGAACCGTGTGGAAGGCAGATGGAAGAGGAGGAGAGAAGTAGGAGGAGGAGGAGGAGGAGGAGGGTACTGTGTGGAGTGTGGATGATTGCTGTGGTGGGTGTGGTGGCCGGTGGAGAGGAGAGGAGGGGAGACATGCGAGGGCGGATAGGGCAGGCAGGGCTGGAGCAGGGCCCGGGTGATTCGTGGTGAATCTAGGTGATGATTGGTGCAGCTCGTGGTGGTATGGGCAAGGACCCCGGGTTGCCAGAGCGGGGCGGGGCGGGGCTGGGGTCGGGTGGTCAAGCAGAACTCGTCCGGACAGTGCGGAAACGTGCGCTATGAACCACCCCCCTTCACCACCACCACCACCACTACCACCACCACTCGCCGCTTGACCACTGGCTCCATCATAACCTCCACCACCACCACCACTACTGCTATACACCTCGCCACCTCCACTACTAGGTATAGCCTTCACCTCACCTCCCCACCACCTCCCACCTCTGCTCATTACACCGCTTGAATTCCTCGGACTCACACCACGCCGCATCCACCACCGCCCCTCTCTCCTCTCCTCCACCACCCCTCTCCTCCCTCCGTTCCTCCTCCTCCGCCCCACTGCCCTGCCTAAATACCGGGCATTTCTTGTAAACCCCGTTCTGGGCTCCACTATGCCTCCCTTGCACCAACACACATACACACACACACACACACACACACACACACACACACACACACACACATCTGTTCCGGGCTGCATTTTTACCAATTTTAAAGAGTCACTGTTTGCGGTTTTGCTCTAAATCTGAGGTAGTGTGTTTCTCTCTCTCTCTCTCTCTCTCTCTCTCTCTCTCTCTCTCTCTCTCTCTCTCTCTCTCTCTCTCTCTCTCTCTCTCTCTCTCTCTCTCTCTCTCTCAATGAAAGTTGCACTCACTCATTCACCTGAGCGCACCCCTCTCATTCCCTCACCTGAAAAATCTTACCCACTCCACCTGAACACACCTTACCCATTCTCTCACCTGAGTACACCTGAATTATCCATCCAACCATCAAAATAATTTACTCATTTCTTCACCTAAAAAAAAAAAAAAAACTCACTAAGCTACTTACATATCCACTAACCTAAACACACTTCATTCACTTATTCACCAACCTAATAGTACAAATTTTACTCACCTTACTCACCACTGCACACACACACACACACACACTTACCTAATCATGTCACATAATTCAAGAGACTCATCTCCTTCAGTCTTCTTTCATTCACTCCACCCACAGACATGATCCGTCTAATCCACCAGTGATTTAAGCCAACTTGTCACTTATCCTTGTAATCCCCATTCTTCATTACCCCATCCATCCAGTTTCTTATCCATGAAATCCCTCAGTTTAAGTCTCCACCACTCGTTCGTTCCTCCTCCCAGCAAGTGAAGAGGAGGAGGGAAAGGAAGAAGAGGAGAAGGAGGAGGAGGAGGAGGAGGAGCAGCATCATTCTTCGTCCTCCCCCCCCCCCCCCTTCCTTGCACACACCCCACACCTCTCTCCCACGCGGTCCTGTTTAAGCAGTGGAACAAAATATAAGTCAAAATGATTCCATGCCGCATTAGGATTGCGTCATGGGATTGAATTATATAAACTTTTAACATCTCTCACATCTCTCTCTCTCTCTCTCTCTCTCTCTCTCTCTCTCTCTCTCTCTCTCTCTCTCTCTCTCTCTCTCTCTCTCTCTCTCTCTCTCTCTCTCTCCTTAAATCAATAATCGTTTAAGTAGGGCTGTCTGCCTTGCATGATGGAGAGCACTAGAGAGAGAGAGAGAGAGAGAGAGAGAGAGAGAGAGAGAGATTTAAGATGGAAGGAGGAAAGGAACAATATAAAGGAAGAAAGATGGAATAAAGTTAATATGTATAGTAGTAAAGGCTGAAGGAAGGAAAAAAGAAGAGATTGACTGTGATGAAGGCAGAGGAAATAAGAAGGTTCGCTGTGATTGAGAGAGAGAGAGAGAGAGAGAGAGAGAGAGAGAGAGAGAGAGAGAGAGAGAGAGAGAGAGAGAGAGAGAGAGAGAGAGAGAGAGAGTTCAGGTGTAGAGAGACAGATAATCAAACAGTCAGACAGAGAGAAAGAGACAGAGACACAGACACAGAGAGAAAGGCCAGTGATGCTGTGAAGCCCTGGTACGAGGACTCGTGGTTACAGGAGGGAGTGGTGGTGATGGTGGTGGTGGTACGTACCTGGGTGTGTCATAAAGGAAGCCCATGTCCCCAAGTACCGCCCAGCACCAGTAGCTCCTCGAGTGGTGTGTCTCTCCCCCCTCCCCTGAGTTCTTAGGGTCATTTCTCTTGTGGATTTATGCATCACTTTGAACCTTGTGTCACTCCCAACACTTAGTCCGGCGAGGCGTTTTTGGGTCATAATTCTGCCTGTCTAATATATCTTTGTAAACAAGACAGATAGTGGCGTACCCGGGAGACCCAAATATTCAAATAAGAAGACTTGGACTCTGCTTGTTATCGCCGTGCATCTTTTAATTGCAAGTTTAGTCCATCTGGCAGCGAGGACTGTGTTCATTAGTTAAGTCAGCTGTGGAGGAGATGCAAAAATACTTTGAGTTTCTCAGTTTCACTCTCATTTAGTGGTGCAATCTTGTTCTCATCCTAATTCCCCTTATTTATCTATCTTTTTTTCCCTTTTGACCACCGTGCTGTTGGCCAATGGGAGCTCACTTAATACGACTTGGAGGTTTTAATTTTCTCAAAAGTGCAGCTGCATGTATTAGCGTAAACGAGAAGGGATTGGCTAAGCTCGCCGCTGGTTTAATGTGGTGGAGCGAGGACCATTTATTGTGCTGGGATTATTGTCTCTGCCATGGGGACAGGGCTGGCTGGCTCTGAGGGGGACCATTGAGGGAGGCGGTCCGGGGAGGAAGAATCGAGGGAGGCCCATTGAAGCTCTCAACACCAAATTCAAAGGAAGCTAGTATGTTAACCTCGTAGTGCATTTCCAGTTTCCCAGCTTAGGACTTAATGTGTATGAATAATGCGAACAGGAAGAGTGTGGAATGTAGGCTGGCAGTGTTTGTCAAGTGCAGGGAGATTATAATCTGATTAAGTAAGCAGAAAAAAAGGTTTGAAGAATGAAAAAAAAAAATCCGTTTAAGTATACTAATAGGTTTTCATTAGGGCATTTTTTGTGGTCATGCATCGTGCAGTAGTGAATATTTTGGAGGGAATCACTGAGGCATATAAGATGATGGTCGAATTACTAATGCAGATTATAGTAAGAAGTTTAATAATTGTCTGGTGTAGTGATGGTGGTGGCTACAGCGGCGGTGATAGGAGACATCAACGCACCCTGTGGTAGTGATCATTGCTCCTATTGCCCCCGCTTCCCTCCCCTCCCCCACCGCCCCCTCCCCACACCGCCTCATATCACACACACACACACACATACACACACACACACACACACACACACACACACACACACACACACACACACACACATACACACACACACACACACACACACACACACACACACACACACACACACGCACCGATAATTAAAGACGCCAATATATACAGTACGAAATTTCTTACATTAATGATGAGATTTAGTGGATCGTGCCATCCCTCCTCCCCTGCACGGTGTGGTGCTCGTCGCTGGCCGGAGAGTGTCAAGGGAAGAAAGAATATTGGCCATGGCTTGGTGTGGGAAGCACCGAAGGGCGTGGTGACAGTCTGGGTGATTGGAGGAAAGAGCCTATGGTGTGGAGGGAAGGACGGGGACGGAGGTGCACCAAGACTGGATATAGAGAGGAAAGATCATGTGGGTATATGGTAAGCAAGGAGAGAATATGAGAGACAAGAGGCAAGATGATGTAGGAGAGGGATGCTGCAGGGGAGCAGGACAGCCAGCGAGGGCGGGTCACCATGGTAATGTCCTCGCTGTGCGACGCTCCACGGAGGGGGAGTCACCAAGCCAAGGCCAACCTGTGGACACGAGATGAAGGATTGATAGTAAACTGAGCGACACACTCAGGGGGTGGAGGCCACGGGCCACGCCACACTTAGGGCTTGGAGGGCTGGCTGAATCACACCTGCGGTTTGGAAGCTTGGCAGGCTACACTCAGGGATTGGAGGCCTTGTCAAGTCATAGTCAGAGCTTGGAGGCTTGGGCAAGTCATACTCAGGGACTGCGGACCCAGCACACCCAGGGACCGGAGGCCTGACTGGGTCTCACCGAGTGATTGAAGGCCTGGCCAGACCCTACACCAGGGACACCAGGTCAATCCACGGCCCGGGCCACACCGAGGGCGGGCCAGGCTACACCGAGGGTGGGCAGGCCAAGTCGGGCCACACTGAGGGTGGTCAAGCCAGGCCAGGCCAGGCCAGTCCAAGCCAGGCCACACTGAGGGCGGGCAGGCCAGGCCGGGCCACACTGAGGGCGGGCAGGCCAGTGTTGGCGGGCAGGAAGGCAGCCCGGCATTCGGCGAGGCTCCAGCTTCTCTGCTCCTTAAGAATGTTATACATATAAGCACTACAAAGCTCTATTGTTCCAGCGGAGGCCAACCTTTACCCCGAGGTCCCATTCCTCCGCCCTCCGAGGCCAACCTTCGACCCTACGAGAGGGAGGAGGGTGTAGGGCCGCGGCCAGGGAGGGGCGGCCCGAGTTGTAACGCTGATCGCGAAATTAAAGACTTGTTATAATAGTCAGTGTTACTGTACTGGGGCCTGAACAGGAGTTTACTCAGATATTAGATAAGTGGCGGCCATATTGGGTGTTTAGCCGTGACACCCGCACTCCCGCAGAGCGTCATCACCTCCGCCGCCACAGCATGACGTGTTAAAGGTTTTAGAGGCGTGAATTTGCTCATAATCGCAGAATATTTTGTGGTGCTCACTATCTGGCAATGTTCTCCGTTGGCTGCCTGGCTGGATGGCCACGAGATGTGCAGAGGCTGAGACGCTGCGTTCGGTATCCTGCGTTCTGGCTTCACCTTCCCGCTGGTGGCCGCCTTCCCGTGGGCGTTGCGGCAGGACGCGTGGGACCGGCGTGAGGGTGCAGGACGTGGGCTGAGGTGCGTCCGTGTGGGTTCCTGGGGTGGCTGGTGCCGGGACAGTGCCTGCATTCCTCGTGTGGCGGAGAGGCGCGGAACGGGACTCAGACCAGGTACCAGTGGCCCCCCCGCCCCTCCTCCCGCCCTCGACCCCCTGCCGCCTTACCTCCCCGCTCTAGGGTATCAAATCACAGTCTTTATTTCCAAATATTTTATAAGTTGGTTGAAAAACGGGATACATTAGGGTGTTGTGAAGACATTATAAACGTGGGTTTTGTCGGGAGGGAGAGCAAGGCGAGGCTGCATGAGGCGAACTGGGCATCACGCGGGCAGAGTGGCGTGGAGGGGCGCGCTCTGCCAACTGGTAACCCCCGTCTGTCTTCTATAAGCGCTTCGGTAATAGTCAAGAAGAGCTTATTTAATTTAATCATAGGAAATGGGAGAGTGGGTATCAGACTAACATCAAAAGTAACAGTTCCTTGGTGGCTCTCTTCCGACGAGTGTGGCTGAAACTTACCCACCATCACCAATACTATTCTTTTTTTCCTCTCCCATCCCTCCCATCTCTCTCTCTCTCTCTCTCTCTCTCTCTCTCTCTCTCTCTCTCTCTCTCTCTCTCTCTCTCTCTCTCTCTCTCTCTCTCTGGGGAAGGGAAGAGAGGCAGGGTGCACACGATGAAGAGCGGCAGGATCACTGTTGTACGATAATCAGCATTCTGTTCCTCTCGCTCCTGCCTTCGATTTGCGGCCCCACGAGGCGAGCACCGAAGGACTGCACCGTGCTGACATGTAGATGTGGAAGGGCAAGGTAACAAGTGTGGAAGGGCAAGGGCAGGAGCTGTGCCTTACCCTGCCGCAATGCCGGCCTCTTGTGTTCTCTGGGAGGCTGCATTTCCGTGTGGAGAGCGGCAGGGGAATGCAGGGAGGGAAGGGCAGCATGATGAGGGCGGGAGTGGGTGAGGTGGAAGAGGAGAGATGTCAGTAAGGATCCCGGGCGTTCCTTGTGGGCCGGACTGGGTTATCGTGCGGCGTAGCATCGTGTGCTCCCGCCCCCCGTACCCCGGTGGGAGGGGACTGGCATTCGTAGCCGCGGGCCCCGGCCAGGTTCTCAAGCGGGGATGCCAGCCAGCCAGCCGCACAG
>NC_087158.1:27862039-27879539 GCF_035594125.1 Scylla paramamosain | reverse complement strand
CCTCCTCCTCCTCCTCCTCCTCCTCCTCCTCCTCCTCCTCCTCCTCCTCCTCCTCCTCCTCCTCTTCCGCCTCCTCCTTCTCTCCCTCGTCTTGCTTCGCTACTTCACTCTTCTTTTTCCTCTTTCCTCCTCGCTACGTCCTTTTATCGTCTTTTCCTTCTTATGTTTGTAGTGATTCCTCGCCAGTTTCTTGTTTCGTTGTAACTCCTGGAAAACACAAAGAAATGCAAAGGAAGGACAAGTAGCGGTGGATCTGCTGGTTCATCAGTATTGCGTTTTTAGATTGCTTTATTCTATACTACTTGTAAGAGAGAAAGAATAACATCTAAAAAAAAAAAAAAACAGGTCAGTACTCTCTGTCTCTCTCTCTCTCTCTCTCTCTCTCTCTCTCTCTCTCTCTCTCTCTCTCTCTCTCTCTCTCTCTCTCTCTCTCTCTTTCTCTCGCCTCTCCTTATCCATCCATTACCCATCCTTCCTTCCCTTTCCCTCCCTCCCCGTTAGTCGTTAATTTTTCCACCTGATTGCTACTCTTAAGTTTTCTCCTCTCATCAAATTCCTTCCTTCTCATCAGTAAGTTCCTATCAGCCCTCCCAAGTCGCCTGCCTGCTGCCCTCCTCCCGCTCCCCCTCCTCCGTGAGCATCTCTTCACCGCTGGGCATTCAGGCGAGTCAGTGTTCAGGAGCCTGTTAGTGTGTCCCCATAAATATTAATGGCAGCTGTGGGTATTTTGTTTTCTTGCCCTCAGCCCCATAGTCAGCCATCCAGATAGTCAGCGAGCCAGCCATTCAGACAGTCAGTAGTCAGTTAGCCATCCACCCTCCCTCCTTCTCTGATACATGAATGGACACCACATGGCATCGCGTTTGAGTTGGGCTGCTCTTGAGTCTGTCCGTCTTGTCAAGTCTTGTCTGCTCGTCTTGTCTTCTTCGTCTGTCACTCGCTTTTCCTTCGCTTTCCCCTTTTGGTGTTGTCCTTTTTTTTTTCTCTTTGTTTTTGTTTTTTTTTTTTTTAATCCGTTTTTCGTGTTTTATCACTCTATTTTTTTTTTCCTTTTCTCTGCAGGAATCCATATTATATTTTACTTTAGTTTTTTCATTCATTTTTTTTTCTCTCTCTTTCCAAGGGATGGGTTTTGCTCGTGAGATTCAAGTCCATTTAACTTCCCCTGTGGTCGTGTGTTCTAAATGCCCCTGGTGTGGCGGGACATTTGTTATCTTATTATTATTTTTTGGTTCTTCATAAAGCCTCACTGTTTCCCTTCCGTTCCGTATTTTTTTTTTTTATTTCTATTATGAAGGGAAAGAGAGAGAGAGAAGGAACAAGGATTAATATGGCGGATGGCTCAGCATCTTTAAATTTATTCTTTTCGTGAAGGGGAACAACTTTTGCTAAGGAGATTTTAGGTTTTTCTTTCTTCTTTTTTTTTCCCACCTCCTCTGTGGGTGACTTTCCTGGAGAGAATACATTTTTTTTTTCGCGGGAAGCCCCTCGTGGATCGTGCGGGCGCGGCTTTTTCGGGCTGGGCAGGAATTTTCGCATTATATCCACAGCGGTCTCATGTAACGGATAATTTTTCGCTTGAATTACACGAATATTTTTCTCTGTAGAGTCTCTTAAGTTTTTAAAGAACTCTTACCAGTTTAGCGGGAATTCTGTGCGAGGAACATGCGAGTGTGTGCCATGAGGGGACTCTTGTGATGGGGAAGTGAGTGTGTGTGTGTGTGTGTGTGTGTAAGGGATGAGTGAGTGAGTGAGTGAGGGAGTGACGGAGGGTGGGATGGGATGGAGGGAGGAGAGCCGCTGCCCCTGCTTCACCCCTTTACCCCTTCCCTCCCTCAACGTGCCGCGCCTGCCCGCCCCCTGCGCGTGTGTCTTGTGTCAGTTTTTGGGCCTCGCCGCCTTGTGGAGATTTTTCGCGTGGATGCGCTCGCTTTTTACGGAGGGAAAGGAAGCTGTGTTTTTTTTTTTTTTTTCGGAGTTATGTCAGTCAGGTTTTTGCTGCGTGGCGTCAGTGTCGTGTAGTCGCGGGTCACTTACCAACTTTTATAGTCAATTAAAAGACAAGTATTTCTTATGTAGCCTTTTGTAATGCCACTTATAAGGTAATGGAATATTCCTGTTTGTTTTGTGGCCTTTTCCTGGATTTTTTTCAAATATAAAAGTTATACATTTTCTTAATACAATACAATACTACTACTACTACTACTACTACTAATCGCTTGTAGACTCGAATTTTGTGTGCTCCTGACATTTATCTACATTTTTTTTTCTGCCATGTTTGTCTAAGTGAACTTCTCTTTTGCTTTTCTGTCTTGGTGAACAAATATAAAATGGCTCAGATCGTGTCATACTTTACTCATGACTCACTTCTTCGCAATTTTGCTGAATAGCGGCGATGTGTACAGCTCTGTGATATGGCTAACACTTATAACTATCTCTTCTAAGTCAACGTAATGAGGGAATTTAGATGATACTACTCTACACCCATATCGCCTCTCTGCAGTGTAACGTCGTTGTGTACAGTGCTATAATGCTTCTGACACTTACATATTCCTATCTCCTCTAAGTAAACGAAGAATCTAGGTGGTGGTATGCTACACTCACATCGGCTGTCTGCAGTGTAGCGGCGCTGTGTACTGTGTTGTGATGCTTGCTGGTGTATCCTGCCCAGTGTACCGAGGCCTTAACAGCATGACAAGGAGGGCTGGCTGTCTCATAAAAGTCTCCCTCTCTCTCCCTCTCCCTCTCTCCCTCTCCCTCTCCCTCCCATCATGATATCCAAGGCGGCTTACATACTAGTCGTTGTCATTGCTGCCATCCCACATTTCCCAGGCGTCTTAGACCTGCCTTTCGTTTTGCTTCGTTTACTTCGTTATTTTTCCGCGTTTTTTTAGGGTGTGAGGGGAGGTACGGGGGTGGAGGGGAAGACAGGGTAGTTCGGTTTTATTGTTATGTATTGGTATGATTCGAGTGTCTTCCTTTTTTTTTTTTTTTTGTGTGTGTGTGTGTGTGTGTCTATTACTACTACTACTACTGCTACTACTACTACTACTACTATTGCTGCTGCTGCTGCTACTACTACTACTACTACTACTTCTGGCACCACCACAACAGCTACTGGTAATGCTGCTGCTGCTGGTGATGCGACTACATTTCCATAAGCATGTCTCTTCTTCTTCTTCTTCTTCTTCTTCTTCTTCTTCTTCTTCTTCTTCTTCTTCTTCTTCTTCTTCTTCTAGTTGTTGTTTATTATCATTATTATTATTATTATTATTATTATTATTATTATTATTATTATTATTATTATTATTATTATTATTATTATTATTACGTTTAGGTTAAGTTTATTGCTATTGTTATTATTATTATTATCATTATTTTCATTGTATTCTGTCATTTTGTTTTGCTCTCGGTATTCTAGCATATTATTATTACCCATATTATTTCATGTACAAGGAAAGCAGACCAAAAAAAAATCAGGAAAAGAGGAAAAATACATAAAACCAGTACTCGCTAACTGTCGGTGTTATTGCTGCTGTGTATATGACAACCGCTATGGAGACAGTGATGATGTTATCCCATTAAGGCCAGAACGCCAGACAGTCAGGCCAGGCAGGCAGGGAGGTCTTTCATCGCTGTGTTACCGTGCAAGCCTAGGCAGGTGTGGTGGTCGATAAGGAGTCAACGAGGAGTCACCTGCGTCTTGAGAGAGGTGGTGTTATGCGTACTGTAGCAACTCCCCCCTCTAACCGTTTAACAGAGAGAGAGAGAGAGAGAGGAGAGAGAGAGAGAGAGGAGAGAGAGGAGAGAGAGAGAGAGAGAGAGAGAGAGAGGACCCTCCCCCCTCACCTTTCCTTAGCGTGAGATCGAAGCTGTGAACGCTCTCTGTGGAGTCACCTGGTGGGATCATTGTTCAAGCCACTACACCACCACCACCACCACCAACGCCGCCACCAGCACCAACGCCGCCACCACCACCACCACCACCACCACCACCACCACCACCACCACCACCACCAAGAGCGCTTCCCTTGCACCTAATTCCATCCCTCGCGCCCCCCGTCAGATCAGATAATTGTTTGGTATTTAATATTTGCAATGCCGGTGTTGATTACTGCTCATAAGCCGAGGCCAGAACGTGAATTAGAGCGTCTCACTTCGCTGGGTAACAACACACTGGTAATTAATTAGTGGTACATTCAAAAGATATAGATGACTTATCTTCAAAAGTCACTTCGAGGCGGAGGAGGAGGGAGGAGGAGAAGGAGGAGAAGGAGGAGGAGGAGGAAGAGTTTGGACGGAGTGGAATCGTCAAGAACTTTTTTCTTCTTCTCTCTTCTTTTTCTTGTCTTCACCTTTATCCAGTCCTCTCAAAAGTTACTTGGAGGAGGAGGAGGAGGAAGAAAAGTTTGAAGTCACTGGTAACTCTTTTCCATCTCTATTCAACCCTTTCAAAAAAATCACTTGGAAGGAATTATCAAGAGTGTGGAGTGGAGTCAGAACATATATATCTCCAATTTTAGTGAATCTCTATTTGAAATGGTATATTTTTTTGTTGAGTTACTTTTAGGAAGAAAATACAAGACCAAAATTATACGTAAAAAAAGAAACCCGCTCTTTTTTTTCTAGTTTTCTACTCGAACAATATGCAAAACGTGGAAAATGGAAATTCGTGTGGTGAAAAAATGTTAAAATTCTGATAGAGAAATCTCTCTCTCTCTCTCTCTCTCTCTCTCTCTCTCTCTCTCTCTCTCTCTCTCTCTCTCTCTCTCTCTCTCTCTCTCTCTCTCTCTCTGCATCCCATCCCCCCACACTCGCCTCCTCGCACGCAATTTCGAGAGCATTTTCTGATCTGTCATACAAAGGGCCACATCTTCCTTTGTGCTCCAAGACATCCGCTGTAAGATACTATTATGAAGCCACAGCAGCGCACAGACCAAGACACGTTACTCCATTTAGTGCTCAACAGTTTTGTGACAGTTTAACGACCCTAATATTTATTTTTTTCCCTTTAATTTCATGCACATGAATATATATTTTTTTTTGGGTGGGGAAGTCTTGCACTCTCTCACTTTAGATTTTTTTTAATGTCTTTCGCTTCTAGATGTTTTTTTGTTATGATCTAAATGCTTCTGTTATGTCTGCCTCTCCTAAACGTCATTTTTGTTGAGATCTTTATGTTTATTTCTCTTCTCCAGTTTGTCTTTCCATTACTTATTCCATTAGTAATTTGTTTTTATTCTCATGATTATTCCTGCTGCTCTCTTTCTTTCTCTCTGTCTTTCTTTTTTTTTTTTATTTCTTAGTGTGGCGCCTCCCCTTTCCTTAGTTGATCAGTCCTCCCCTCCCCTTCTCTCCGCCTACTCTTCCCCCTCCTCCCTTCCCTTCCATCCCCCACATACCAACGCCAAAATAGAACTTCCTACCATCTTCTTCTTCTTCTTCTTCCTTACTTATATGCTTCGCACTCTGTACACTCAAACTCACATGATCTCATTCCAACTATCCTTAATCCTTCTTCCCTTGTTCTTACACTTTCTTCCTATAAATTCAACGCTATACTCTGTCTGTGTGGGTCTATATGTCTGTCTTTGTCTTTATCTGTGTGTGGGTGTCTCTCTCTCTCTCTCTCTCTCTCTCTATCTTTCTCTCAGCATCCCCTATCGCTACACTCCCTCCTGCTACAATCCCACGCTCGCCACAGTCACTCTTCCTCTCTATTTCTCTCCCCTTCCACTCCCCACCCACCCACCACCGACCACCACACACCTAATCTTTCCCTAACTACATGCATACCTCCACATACTCGCATATCCCACACATACATTCTCACACCAAACTCCCACCATCCATACCTCCTCCCCCTCCACACATACACATACCCAGACACTCTCCTTCCCTTTCTCTGTCTCCCATCCCACGTTCCCAGTACATACTCCTACACGCCGCCCGCCGTTGCAGTGAGGGACACGGCTCAGCACTCGGCCGCCTCGCTATCTCGTTGCATCGCGGGCCGCAAATAAGGCTAAGATTGCCTGACTGTTGCATGCGACTCTTTCTCCGGCCATATTACCAAGAGTCTGTGGCACAAAGGGGAGGAGGACATGGGGCAATGGAGGGTGAAGAAGAAGTGGAGGAGAAGGAGGAGGAGTAGGTGGAGGTGATGCTAGTGGGAGGTATGAAGGAAGTTACGTTTGTAGAGAAAAGAATGTGTTTCTTTTTTTCTTTTAATATTGTAAGTTGTAATGGTAGAAAGGGATATGTATGTATGTTTTGGTTATATTATGAAAAGTAGTAGGATTTTTAGAATACAGAAACTGGAAATCTGGAAAAAGTGTGTGTGAATAGGACAGCATATGGGTGGAGGATTATACATACAATGCATAGAATACGCTTACATATAGTGTATGTAATATATGTGTGTATGGGATATGAAAGAGAAGAAGGGAAAAAAAGGAGGAGGAGGAGGAGGAGTAGGAGGAGGAGTAACAGTAGCAACATGCATACAAGAAACTAACCACGTGTGTATTAGTGTATATGTATTAGAGATGATCACCACAGTATAAGTAGGAACAAAAGGAGCAGGAGAAGAAGTAAGACTAGAAATAGGAGGAACAACTGTAACACACACACACACACACACACACACACACACACACACACACACAATAGATTAACTACATGCATAGCCCAGTGTAGTAGCATCAGGGAAGAACACAGCAGCGGAGGAGGAGGAGGAGGAGGAACAGCTGCCCTTGTTATGGTGTATGAGCAAAGACAACACCTCACCTTGTCCGTCCCTGCCGCTCTGCCTCGCCCTCGTGTTGAGACTGGCCGCCGCTCTCTCTCTTTCTCTCCCTGCTTGGGTTCGATTGGTTATCTGCTGATCTGACTGGCTCTGTATCTTGCATTCTGAATGGCTATATGTTGTGGGATATCAGCAGGGGCGAGAGAGAGAGAGAGAGAGAGAGAGAGAGAGAGAGAGAGAGAGAGAGAGAGAGAGAGAGAGAGAGAGAGAGAGAGAGAGAGAGAGAATTTTGTATCATTTTCATTTTAGCATCTAGAAGTCTCTGTCTCTCTCTCTCTCTCTCTCTCTCTCTCTCTCTCTCTCTCTCTCTCTCTCTCTCTCTCTCTCTCTCTCTCTCTTCTCTCATCCACACCCACTCATAAATATTCAAGGAGCTGATAAATTTGTAAATCTGTGGCAAGTGTTTTGAACTGTGAACACATAGAAAGAATTTATGGAACGTAGGAATGCATCAAGAGAAAGTTTGTTTACGCCAGTCAGTCCTGTTTGATTTGCTTTCATATTTATTTGTCTTGTTTTTATATTTTATCTTTTCATATTTTCCCACCATATCGAAATGTTACTGGTTTGTTTTTTTGTCTTATTGTTTTTTTGGGGGGAATAGCGGTTTGTGTGTGTTTTCTTATTTGTTCTTGTTGTTGTGTTTATTTTATTTTTTTATGATATGAAACCACATTACAAGGTCCTGTCTGCTTTACTGCTGTCTTACTGTCTTTGATTTCTCTTTATTTATTTTCTATTTCATTTGTCCATGATGTTTATTTTTCTTATTATTATCTTTTTTTTTACTTCCCTTATTTTGTTTTGTTTTTATTTTTATCTTTATTTGTTCATATTTTTTTTTTTTTCCCATTCTGTTTTGATTTTTTTTACTATTCATTAACTCAACATCCTTTTCGTTTTATTTGCATTTTCTCCAAACGCTTCAGATAATAATACTCCTCATTCACCAGTACTATTTTTTTCCTCTGATTTATTGCCAATATCACTCTTCAACATCTTTCTTACTTTTTTTCTTTTTTTTTTTATTCCTAAGTTTACAAATTGTTTTTCTTCACACATTTTTCAAAACGAGCCATTAGCATTTATAACATTACTTTTTTTTTTTGTTTGATGACTACCTAGGTACCATTTTTCTCTTCATCTTTCTTCACTTCCTTTTTTTTTCTCTCGTATATTTAAGTTACTATTTAATATACATGTTCAGAAACGAAACACCGGTATTTATAACATTATTTTTTCTTTGTTTTATGGCTTCAACTACCATTTTTCTCCTCAACATCCTTCTTTTTATCTCTTTTTCCTTTATATATGAATGATTTGTTTTACATGTATCACCGAAAACGAAATATCGGTAATCATCATATATTCTTTTATGTAGTCACTCTGTCTGTTGCTTTTCTCTTCACATTGTTCCTATTGTCTTTCTTTCATTACATACGAAAATTATCATCTCTTCATAATTACCATAAACAAACAAGTACCTATAACACATTCATTATTTTCGTTCAGTACTGCAGTTTTTTTTTGTATGTATATAATATGTATGTATAAATTACCCTTATACACATCCTCCAAAAAAAATAGTATTGACATCCATAACACATTCATTACTATCTATTTACCCTAAGCTTACACATTTTTGTTAATCTAATACTGTCTTCCCCTCATGTATAATTATATAAATAATCATTACATGTGTCCTCTAAAAACCAGACCACCAACATTCATACCACATATATTATCACCAACATATTCACCATTCTTACACACACACACACACACACACACACACACACACACACACATACCCAAAAATGAAGCTTCAGTATAAACAGCACTGATTTCATATGTCTAATCTTGCAGCTCAAGTGTCCTTCCCTCCCTTGCTCGCCCCCTCCATCCATGTGTTTGTTTGGCGCCAGTGTGTTCATTTTTCCCATTGCATCGCCACCTTGGACTTCCAGTTAAGGAATAACACGGGCATGTCTATCTTAACGGTGTGCACGGGCGGAGACTTCAACAGATCAACAAAAACGCCACGCATACCTGCAGCACACCAACACAACACAACACAACACAACACAACACCCGTCAGACGCCCTTGTCCCCTCACCACACCATACCTCAAGCCCCCGTCCGTCCTTGCCAGCATACACACACACATATACGTGCATATTATTATTATTATTCTCTCTCTGTCTCTCTCTCTCTCTCTCTCTCTCTCTCTCTCTCTCTCTCTCTCTCTCTCTCTCTCTCTCTCTCTCTCTCTCTCTCTCTCTCTCTTCCATTTCTTCTGGAATATATTAATTTCACATCGTGCCATTTCTCGTCATTTATAGTAAAGAAAATCAGAGAGAAAATGAGAGAAATGATTCGTCAGCACACATTTTGTTAAATCTATATATGGTAAAGGAGAAATTTAAACTCCTTATTTCTCTTATTTACACCAGTTTAGTAAGATTTTTAGACGAGTGTTGATAAAGCCTTCAAATCCATAGTTACATCAAGGAAAACCAACCTTCCACAGACCTGTAAATTTACCTAACTAATTAAAAATATCTATTCGATAATGCCCCTTCATTTCTCCTCTTATTGAAAACAGGTGTGTAAAATTTCAAATGAGCCTTTCAGGGGGAACTCCCGAAAAATGCGCAGTTGTGTATTCACTATTTGTATATCAGTATGTGTGCGGGCGTGCATTCACTCGCCCACACCATCAGAACAGGAGGCGAGGGCGTGGTGGGAGAAAGGATGTCCTTGCTGAAACTTGGCGGAGGCTCGTGTTGGGTCAGGCTAGGTGAGGTGTGGCGCCAAGGAGACGAGATGTTGTGGTGGTTGGAGGGAGGTGCTTGATGGTGAAGAGATGTGAGGAGTTACATATTGCTGAAGGTGAAGTGTGAGGTGTGGTGAGGTGGAGGTGTGTGTAATGCTGAGGGAAGGTGTGAGGGATGTGAGGGATGGTGGTGAGTGTGAGGTGTAGTGGTGAGGTGGTGTAAGGAATGGTATACTGTAAGGTTTGGTGGTGAGGAGATCTGTGTATGAGGTATGGTGTTGATGGGAATGTTTGAGGTATGGTGGTGAGGAAATGTGAGGTGAAGGTTATAATACTGAAATAGGAATGTGAGGTGGAAACTGTAATGCTGACAGGGGAATGTGAGGTAGAAACTGTAATACTGAGAGGCGATGTTGAGTTTTAATGTAGAAAACTCTCAGCACCTCCTGTTTATTATAGATTGATTTTCCTTGTTCTGTTAGCTTTTTCTTAATGTTTTTTTTTTCGTTAAGGCGTTGACGTAAAATTAATTTTGGATTTATTGTCATTGTTAAGATCTCGATTTCCCTTTTCCTTTTTTTTTACGTGGTTCACTTCCACGTTGTAAATATTCTGCCAATAAAAAAAAAGACATAATATGTAAACTCTCTCTCTCTCTCTCTCTCTCTCTCTCTCTCTCTCTCTCTCTCTCTCTCTCTCTCTCTGGTGCACAGGGTCGCAGGCGTGTTGCGCACTGCTGCACCGCTGCTGTTATTTTTCAGCAGCCGATCGCCTCCTCACCAAAACCCACAATCTGCTGCTCTTAATTTGCTCTGCTCTCTATTCTAAACAAATCAATATATAAAATAGGTATGTAAAAAGTATCAGAAATCAGTAAAACGTTTTTTATGGTGTATTAAGCTATAATTATTAAGTGAGAATTTTTGTGATAAATGATGGCTGAACATTTTCCTTCTCAATGACTTTGACACCGCCTCGTGACGCAGGGACTGCACATTTTTTGACCATCTGTATTTTTAAATGTAGTTTTTGTGGCGGTTAATTCGCACACTTGGCTGCATCCATACTGTGTATTGAGGGACAGTCCCTGCGTGTGCTTTTTACTTTTAAACTATCAGTTCAACTTATTATTTAATAAATGGAATCCTATTTATGATGTTATCGAGTTTATAAGAAACCTAAGAGTTCTTAAATGTTAACCACCTGAACTTATCCTCCTTATAAACCAGCGGGTTTGTTTTCAAGCCTCGGCAGCCTTTTGAGAAAGCGGCTCCTGCCTGTGCTGCGGGAGTCTCCTTGGCGTTGGTGGTGGCGGTGCGGCGCCTCGCTCCCCGTCTCGCTTCATTCCCCATGGGTCGTCTCAGCCTCACCCGCCGATATCATGTTATCTCTCCTCTTCGCATTTCATCTGTTGTTGGAGTGTTTCCCAAGGAGCCTGCCGCACCAACCGGTTGGCGCGTGCCACTTGGCGCTGCCGAGTAGGGGCTCAGCGGCTGTGTGTGTGTGTGTGTGTGTGTGTGTGTGTGTGTGTGTGTGTGTGTGTGTGTGTGTGTGTGTGTGTGTGTAGATGGGTCCGTATGGTCGGGCAGGTGGTCTGCTTGACAGGGTAAGGGAGGATGGGCGGGTGTGTGGGTGCAGCATGTGGCAGGGCAAGGTAGGGGTGGGTGGGGTGACGCAGGGCCGGGCGCCTGGCCAACAACAGGGCGCGCACGTGGTGGCCCGAACACCTCCCGTCACGTCACCAGAATTTCGATGAGGTAAATGATGTTTGCATTAAGCCTGAGTTATAAAACACCGTGAAGGACAAGTGTGCCTTCTAAGGACGCCTGCTTCTCGGATCCACCTCACTGCCGCCCCAAGGTTGTGCACTTGGAACACACACTGTAAATACTCTTTTCTTTTATTCATCCACTTGTTGCTGATCGCTTCTGCTCATGTTGCTCTTATTTTTATCATTCTATTTCTTCTTCTTCTTCTTATTATTATTATTATTATTATTATTATTATTATTGTTATTATTATTATTATTATTATTATTATCATCATCATCATCATTATTATTATTTGATGCACTTCTCTGCTTCTGAACTATTTACTTTTCTGGCCGTATGTTTAGGTATGCACGAACGAACGTACGTGTACCTAAGCTGCTCGCGTGCTGTTTCCTAAGTGTAATGAACGTGTGCTGCCTGTGCTGTTGTGGTGCAAGGCATGTCCGTGCTCCCCTAAGCTGGCTGCTCACTCGGCGTCTCGTAGCACAGGGACACAGCTACAGCCAACAAAGGTGACTTTAAACTACTCGGCCGCGTGAGAAAACCTGCATCGGTGGGCGGCCTTAGCTGGCTCCAAGGCTCCCTCAGCAACCTCCCCGCCCCTGCTGTATGTTGTGCTCCTCGATTTCTTTACTCCGCACATTGAAATGGAAAACTACATAGTAAAGTATCATGTATGGGAAGGCTATGGGGTCAAGGGCCTCACTTCGCTCCTCCAAACATGGCATTAGATGGGCTGGATTCCTTCCCTGATACCTTGGTGTCCGCTAGGCAGTGTTGGGTCTCACCTGAAGGGACACACGACACCTTTACTTACGGGATCCGAACCCTGCCGCCCCTCCCATCCAGTGTAGGGTCACCTAAATTGAGTCGGATCACATTTCAGGCCTCACTCCCTCGTGTGAATCCAGACAGTTGGATAATGGTTGCGAAAACTAAGTGAAGGAAGATGAACTACCTTCCCTAATGGCTTATGTTCCTGTGTCTGCTTGCTTTACCATTAACTACACTCATTAACCTGACTGCTGTGTTATGGCTGCCAGGCGACACCTTTCCGTTCATCTGGCGTCATGTAAGCCGCTCATCTTCAGCCCTCGCAGGCCCAGAGGAGCTATTAAAAGACAGGAGTGCTTCTTGGCGGCGGCGCGCGCGGCATTGTCGTTTACTGGAAGCAGGAGAAACACAACGTGGGAAAAACGGAAAGAGAAGATTACGGACCACGACAAAGAGGAATGTGTGTGTGTGTGTGTGTGTGTGTGTGTGTGTGTGTGTGTGTGTGTGTGTGTGTGTGTGTGTGTGTGTGTGTGTTTCCAGAACTTGTTCCTCGGAGAGTGTGCGTGTTGTGCTGTGTTAGGCCCAAAGGAAAGGTGTGGGGCTTTAATATCTTCTCAAGTTCCACATCATGTAGGAGTAAGAGAGAGAGAGAGAGAGAGAGAGAGAGAGAGAGAGAGAGAGAGAGAGAGAGAGAGAGAGAGAGAGAGAGAGAGAATAGGGTGCATATGGGTACACATTACCCTTGGCAGAGACGCAGGGAAGGGCGATGGATAGCATAAAATTTTAGGGTACGGCGGAGCATAGTCAGGGGAGGGCATTAGACGTAGGAATTCGATTGCTCTAGTCGTCCTGAGGTGGGGGAGGGAGGGAGGGAGGATGGGGGGCGGCGCGGCTCGGGAGTAGGAGGGCGGGCAAGAGGAAGGGGAAGGGGAGAAGGGGGAAACCAGGTATTAATTAACTGATAAATTTGAACCCACGAAACAGCAATTTTAGAAACTGTGGCTTATTAAATCACACGCTAAACATGAAACAAAATCGAGTGGCGTGGCAGGCAGGGCAGCACAGGAACTTAAGATTCACCCGATGCTTTTGGGTGGTGGTGTGGGGTCGGGCTAGTGTGTGTGTGTGTGTGTGTGTGTGTGGGGTGCTCGGTGTGTTCTGCCCTCCTGGCGCAAGCGGGGAGGGAGGAGCTGGCTGTCTGGTGCTCCACACAGCCTCCTCCTCCTCCTCCTCCTCCTCCTCCTCCTCCTCCTCCTCCTTCTTCTCCTCCTCCTCCAACAGGCTGGCGACTTGGCCAACGCCACAGCTCCTTACATCACTGCTACCTTCTTATTAGTGCACATGTCATTTATGCACATCCTGGTAATCTTGTGTGCGTGTTTTGCGTGTGTGTAGACCAAGCCCGCCGCACCATGTGTTGTTGTGCTGCAAATGCAAGTCTTGGTGCAGTCACATCACTTCTGCCGAGGTGGTTTCGTGCTGTAAATAATAAACGTCATGGATTACAAACTGTCTATAGAAAAGGAGCTGTTTGTGTGTGTGTGTGTGTGTATGTGTGTGTGTGTGTGTGTGTGTGTGTGTGTGTGTGTGTGTGTGTGTGTGTGTGTGCGCGTGTGTGTGCGCGCGCGTGTGCGTGTGTGTGTATGGAGGTTGGCGACTCCGTATGACTGTGTATGAATGTCTAAATGTGCCGGTCGTGGAGAAGGCTGGTATTTTCTGGGCTGAGGTGTAACCGGTCCTTGAGCCGGCCACCAATGCCCCGCTGAGCCCGGGTCCGAGTCTGCCTCCCCGCCTCACATACCCACCTGACTTTCTGCACATGCGGCACACTACGCCTCAAAGTCAAGCCTCAACCATCACAGGCTCGCTAGGATGCTGTGCGAGACGAGACGCCGCTTTCCGTGAGCTGTGGGAATTTCTTCGGGATCAAGACAGAGTGTTCGGAGGCTCGGACGAAAGACGTGGGGTGAGTGTCGGCCTTCCATCTCCTTTCGCTCGCCTCTCCCACCACCACCACCACCACTGCCTCCACCACTACACCACCACCACCAGCCTCGTGTGATGCCATGTTCTCAATTGCTGTTGCTGTTTTTCCCTCCCATCTTCTCGAATGACACCGTTGTGTATTAACGTTCACTTGATACGCTTACAGACTTTGCTCATATTTATAAAGTGCGAAAGGAGAAAAACAAAGGAGAGGGTTCTTTATCTCATGATAGGAGTAGGGGAGGTTGGAGGAGGAGGTGGGGAGGGATGCTGTTAGGATATTTGTGGATGGGAACATGTGGCAAGCCCCCCCTCCCCTCCACCACCTCCAGTCTCTCTCTCTCTCTCTCTCTCTCTCTCTCTCTCTCTCTCTCTCTCTCTCTCTCTCTCTCTCTCTCTCTCTCTGCCGGACAAAACAAGACGGTATGGGTTCACATTTGCCACCTCCTTCTCTCGTCGCCGCCGCCGCCGCCGCTGCTGTTGCCTCTCCTCCTCCTCCTCCTCCTCCTCCTCCTCCTCCTCCTCCTCCTCCTCCTCCTCCTCCTCCTCCTCCTCCATACCACCACCACTACCATCAACAACAGCCCCCCTCTAGTTTCTCTCTCTCTCTCTCTCTCTCTCTCTCTCTCTCTCTCTCTCTCTCTCTCTCTCTCTCTCTCTCTCTCTCTCTCTCTCTCTCTCTCTCTAGCAGACGCTTGCATTACGGACACAAGGAATCCAGGAGAGCTTAGCGAATCTGCTGCTTGAAAATCCTTCGTTTCATCCATATTAGGCCAGATATGCTAAATCAGTGTTGAGTCGGGGCGCCCAGGCACTCACAACCAGTTGGAGAAAGGAGGCGAGAAGGACCTACACGCAGAAGGGGTCTCTCAAATGCAGCCCTCCGTCGGGTGTCCGTAGGGGCGCCCCGACTCTCCCCGACACTCCCCGACAGCCCCTCTTGTCAGTCGGGGCCTCCAAAATATGTTTATGTAGCATTTGTAATGTATAAATCAAATAGTTTAATTCGTGTAGTCTGGTCAACCTCTCTCTCTCCCTCTCTCTCTCTCTCTCTCTCTCTCTCTCTCTCTCTCTCTCTCTCTCTCTCTCTCTCTCTCTCTCTCTCTCTCTCTCATCCTTCACCATCACTACTGCCGTCACTGTTATCAATATTATTATCTTGCATCTTCACCTACACTTCCACTCTTCCGCCACTACCACCACTACACCATTTCTTCCACTTCATCCACCACCATCACCGCTACCAAACCTATGACTCCTCCTCCTCTCCTCCTCCTCCTCCTCCTCCTCCTCCTCCTCCTCCTCCTCCTCCTCCTCCACCATTCCTTCTCTTCCACCATCATAATTATTTTGCCATTATTATCATCACCACCACTGATTACCCTTTACTGCTGCATCCACCACCACCACCACCTCCACCTCCATCTCCTTCACCAGCACCACCACCACCACCACCACCACCACCACCACCACCACCACCTTCACCTCCATCTCCTCCAACACCACCACCACCACCACCACCACTACAACCATCGCAATTCCTTTAGTTAATTTATCTGAATTATTATTTGTTACTAACGGTAAATACTTGATGCACGTGTGTGTGTGTGTGTGTGTGTGTGTGTGTGTGTGTGTGTGTGTGTGAGAGAGAGAGAGAGAGAGAGAGAGAGAGAGAGAGAGAGAGAGAGAGAGAGAGAGAGAGAGAGAGAGAGAGAGAAACGATACACGGAAACGGGAAGGAAAAGAAAACACGAAGAGCAAATTTTATCTTGCGTTCCCTTCTGAAATTGGTGTTCCAGTGTAAGGCCGCCCTCCACACTCCGCGTCTATTATCGCTGCACTTCAGTAATAAATTATAGCGTGAGGCTCTTTGCGGAAGGGGGACTGATGAACTGGAAGTGACAAGGCGGCCTGACGCGGTATACACGACGCCACCCAGGAAGAAGTGTGCGCCGTATACCACCATTCACACGCTATTAAAACATCAATTCATCAAGAGAATAGATAGTAAGGAGACTGCAAGAAGCTAGTTGACCTACACAAGGCTCTTAAAGCTTGCCATCTGCCATTATCATTCAGAAATTTATCAAAGCTTCAAAAAGTCTATTCACTTACTCATCTCGTTCTTAGTAAGTTTGTTCCACTTGTTTAGAATTTTTCCTTGATTTTTTTTTTTTTGCTTGTCTCCTATGGTCGTCATCTTAAACACGTACTTTTATCGGTATTTGTAGCAGCGTATTAAATCTACAAGTACAAGAGAAAAAGTTTGTTAATAAAGCAAGGTGTTTCCTCAGGTGCTTACGGCCAGGTGTGTCCAGGCGTGTCTCCTTCATGTTTTGTGATGTTACTGATCTACTACTTGGAGTTACTGCGTGTAATGTAGTGTATTTTGAAATATTTTGGACTTGCAAGGGTTATTTTTTTCAAAGGCTAGAAAGATTATTAGACTGGTTCCCACGATATTTTTCTTCTTTTTTTATTTTTTTTTATTTCCACTGATGGTGTAGAATCTTCCTTAAACTACCACAAGGATCATGAAGATTCCTGAGAACTGCATAAACTTTCAGTAGAATCTTTTTAGAAATAGTACATACGACGTCGAGACATGAATATTACTCTCTTCATGCAAGGTATTTCTGGTATTGCTTAGGACAAACGAGTAGGTGTAGTTTGTTTTCGTTTTTAATTTAATGTTTTATATTCTGTCACATTTTGCCTTTAGGACTGAGTAAACCCTTTCAGTATCGCGGAAGCATCACTTTCATCATACTCTGAAATTCTGAGTGCCACTAGATCAACATACTCCCATTGCCATTAGAAAAAAATATATAAAATTCAGGATATTTTTCATATTCAAGAAGACACAAATCACCAGGAATTACTCAAGCGCCACATTCAGATATTTACTTATTTTCTTCTGCCTAACAATAGAAGAAAAGAGGAGGAGGAGAAGAGGGAGGAGGAGGAGGAGGAGGAGGAGGAGGTGGTGGTGGTTTGGGAATCATTCGTAGTACTGAGTGAGTTAAGGATCAATACGTGAATGGATAATTGGACTGTTATGCTCGTTCAACTCTTAAGGTTAACTTGGGCTGGTTTTTCCAAAGCTTGAGAAGGTTGACGCCCTCTCTCTCTCTCTCTCTCTCTCTCTCTCTCTCTCTCTCTCTCTCTCTCTCTCTCTCTCTCTCTCTCTCTCTCTCTCTCTCGTCTGTCTGTCTCCGACTCCAGCCAGTATCACCTTTTTCCTCCCACTGCCCTTCCTCCGCCTCCCACACAAGCGATTTTTGGAAAATAATTTTGAGATATCATCTTCAGCCGAGCACTGGGTATTTTGTGTCATTTGACGTTCATTCATCTCTCTCTCTCTCTCTCTCTCTCTCTCTCTCT
>NC_087158.1:27844539-27859539 GCF_035594125.1 Scylla paramamosain | reverse complement strand
CGTTACTCTATCTTTTTTTCTCTTACCTTCCTTCCTGTTTTCCTTTTCCAATCCCCTTCCTTTTCCTGTTTTTCCCTTTCGTCTTATCCTTATTTTTTTTTATTTTACCGTCCTTCCTGTTTTCTTTCTCTTCCTCCTCTTCTCTTCACTAATTTTTCATACCCTCCTTTCGTCTATCCCTTCTTTCCTTTTATCCATCTGTTTTCCTTCTACTTTTTTTCTCTTCTTATATTTTCTCATAATTTCCTCCTACATCACTACCTGTTTCCTTCTCAGATATCTGTCATCCTGTATATGTTTCTCCCTCCGCCTTCAGCGCTGCCGTCATGTTTCTCACGCCATCACGTCCTTTTCCCACCTTGTTACCTCCCCCGCGGCTCACCTGACGATCTAACTCACCACGGCTTCACCTCCGCCATTAGTCTACCTGAGAGAGGAGGGAAGATGATGAGAGGTGACAGGTGAATGAAGGAAGCTGTGAGCCTTTATGATGAAATGTTGTCACTGGTTTGTGTGTGTGTGTGTGTGTGTGTGTGTGTGTGTGTGTGTGTGTGTGTGTGTGTGTGTGTGTGTGTGTGTGTGTGTGTGTGTGAGTGTGTGTGGTCTCTTTGTCATTCGGTCTCTCTACATTCTTTTCTGTTTGTCTGTCAATATATATCTTTCTCTTTCACTGTCTACTCTTCATGTGAGTCTGTCTGATTTCACTTCTCACCCTCCCTCTCTGTCCGTCTGTCTGCCTGTCTGTCTATCTATCTGTCTGTCTATCTCTCTATCTGCTTTCCTGTGTTTTTGTCTTCTGTTTCCCCTTCGCCAGTCTCAATTTTTCATCTGTGATTTGAGGTTAGTCTGTTTTTTGTACATTTTTCCCTCAGTTTATCTCTATTTTCATGTAGTTTGTCTGCTGGTGTCCGGTTTGCCTATCTGTCTGTCTGTCTTTCCGTCTCCCTACTTGCCTGTCCGTCCGTCCACCCGTCTATCTGTCCCCCAATCCAAAACACCCATCTGTCACTCTAATCCAAATCCGTGAATGGAAAGAGTTATAATCCCCACCCGTGACCTGACCTCGCTAGCCGTGACCTGTGACCTGACGCTGACGCCCAGAGGTCACCAAGGGCCTCACACTTCTATTGACCCCGGGAGCTTTAGCGGCAGTAATGTTATCGATGTGTTTTCTGCCTTTGTCTGCCTGTCAGGATAGCGAGGGACTGGTTTGCTTCTTGTCCCCCTACACCCTTCCCTCTCTCTCTCTCTTTCCCTCCATTGGATTTAATAGGGAAGGAAGGGTAAGGGAAGATGTAAGGGACTTAGAAGTGAGATTAAGTTTATTTTTGTTTAGGTTATTGTTGTTTTTGTACTGGTGGTGGTGGTGATGGTGATGGTGGTGGTGAGGGTAGTGGTGGTGGTGGTGGTGATGAGAATGGTGATATCTTGAGGAAAAGTGTTAGGGAATGCAATTATTGTGGGGATGCTCATGATGATGATATTAGTGATTTTATTGTTATTATTATTATTATTATTATTATTATTATTATTATTATTATTATTATTATTATTATTATTATTGTTATTATTATCATTATTATTATTATTATTGCTATTGTTATTATTAATTGTAACATCGTAGTGACTGGTAAGATTCTCATTAGTTTCGACATATGGAAGGAGGTGAGCAGTGCAATTGTTATGATGGATGCGCCTGAGAGTCATGCTGGTTTTTCTCCCTTGAGCTGGAGGAGGAGGAGAAGGAAGAAGAGGAGGAGGAGAAGGAGGAGGAGGAGGAGGAGGAGGAGGAGGAGGAGGACGAGGAGGAGGAGGAGAGGGAAGGAAGAAGAGGAAGAGGTAGTGATTGTTTAAGCAACTCTTTTCACTTTCGAAATCTTGGTCATGGGTGAGTACCCCTTCCTTCTCTTCGACGGCCCTTCACCACCACCACCACCACCACTACCACCACCACACACCACCACCACCACCACCATCACTTACTCCTCTTCCTCCTCCTCCACCAACATCTCCACCGCTTTACTTGCATCCTTCATTACCTCCACCATCATCCCACACATCAGCAAACAACATTTTTTTTTCCTCTTCCTCCTCCTCCTCCTCCTCCTCCTCCAGGGCAGTAAGAGAAATCTCACGAGCCAAAATAAGAATTGGTATAATACGTCAGTGCCCGGAAGCTTCTCTCCCTCCCCGCCCCTACCACATCACCTCTTAAGTTTCAAATAAATTATTGTTGTTACTGTTGTTGATATTGTTGTTGTTGTTGTTGTTGTTGTTGTTGTTGTTGTTGTTGTTGTTGTTGTTGTTGTTGTTGTTTGTGGTAATAGTGGTGGTGGTTATTATTATTATTATTACTCTTACTATTGTTCATCATCGTCATCATCATCATATCACCATCATCATCATCAATCATAATTTTCTGTATGTATATATATATGTATATATATATATATATATATATATATATATATATATATATATATATATATATATATATATATATATATATATATATATATATATATATATATATATATATATATATATATATATATATATATATATATATATATATATATATTGCTTTGATTTTGTTTTGTTACTCATAACAGTATCTTCATTTAATTAATCGTCTTACTTTAGCGTCATTTCTTACTGCTGATATCACAATTATTATTATTACACCATCCTTAAATTATCCAATATCTGTTCATGGTTCATAACTTAAACTTTCACCTTTACTCGGAATCTGTCCATGGAAATATCAGGTAAAGAAAAAACACAGATCGAATTTACACACTGCCGTAGACTTTAGCGGGAAATATTCTCTCTCTCTCTCTCTCTCTCTCTCTCTCTCTCTCTCTCTCTCTCTCTCTCTCTCTCTCTCTCTCTCTCTCTCTCTCTCTCTCTCTCTCTCTCTCTCTCTCTCTCTCTCTCTCTCTCTCTCTCTCTGTACGCAATCATATAACTACAGCAATAGTGACTGGAACTTCCAACGCATGCTGTGATAGTGATCAATGTTCTGTTTCTCCCTTATGTAAGGAAACTTTTCACTTCTCTGCATTGACGATTGTGGCAGTCATCGGTGTTTAGTGATTTCAACGTACACTGTCGTAGTGATCAATGCCTCTGCCTGTCCTCACACTCACCGTTATTCCTCTTTCTGCATTAAGTTTTGACTGTAGTGACTGGGAGATTTCAACACAGCCTGTGGTAGTGGTCAGTACTCCTTCACGTTCCGTCACACACGATATTTCTACCTCTTCCTTTACACTGAAGGTTGTGGCTACATAAGTAATGATTGGAGAATTCAACGCATCCTGTAGTAGCAATCAGTGCTCCTCCACATTCCCTCACACACTATACGTACCTCCCATTTAAAATCCTTCCACATCTTTATGTGCAGTGATGGTTGTGGCTACATTAGTTGTTCTTGGAGCTATCACCCTTTCCCTCATACACCATTCCACAAATGTACGATCTTTTCACCTTCCCCAACACACAAATAGCAACACTTTTCATAAGCAGGATACACCTCACACACGGCTTCTTCCAATTATCTTTTCATATACATACTTCCCAGGTTTACCAGTGCCACTCACTAATCTTTTCTTCCTTTCCCTCAGAAAAGTTATCTCTTATACAGGCTGTTTCTTTTTCGCCACAAACTGAAGTTCTCTTCCTCTGCAAGTTAAGATTTGGTTTTCTAAGATCAATATCATTGTTTTTATCATCATTATTATCATCATCATCAATAATTAAACGTACAGTATATCCATGATAAAAAAAAGAAACTAATAGCAACAATAATAGTGAAAATAAGAACAGTAATGACGATTTTTGAGAGAGAGAGAGAGAGAGAGAGAGAGAGAGAGAGAGAGAGAGAGAGAGAGAAGAGAGAGAGAGAGAGAGAGAGAGAGAGAGAGAAGTTAATAGGTTTTCACAATTAACATGGCAATTTGCATCACTGCCATTCCAGGTTGCCATGAAGCCTCAGTAAGGGTGGAGAAATTTTCCTGAAAATATTTCCACTTTCGTGATGAGATAATGAGCTGATGCTGAAGGAAACTGGAAAATAAAAATGAGTGTTACTAATTAGGAAGACGAACAGAAATAGATAAATCGCATGAAATCAGAAGAAGAAGGAAGAAGGAAAATCAGAGAGAGAGAGAGAGAGAGAGAGAGAGAGAAAGCTTTCGAAAATTTTCAAGATAAGGATACCGGAAATCTAGAGAAGTTTTCCCTCTACACTTGCCTCTTTTAATTCTGGCTGAAAATATTTGATAAAGACACATAATGCATTGTATAAAAATCTTTACGTATATAGTATGCTTTTTTCTATGACACGTCCTCACACTTTGTCGCGATAAAACGTAGTATATGAATAATTATCAAAGTTATTTAGTTCTTATCTACACCAGACCAATTAATTATTAACCTGCTGAGTAAATTTAATATGAAAAATCTTTATTTGTTTTGTTATCTTTGTTGCGAAATAAAAATGTCTGTTTTTTTTTTTTTTTCTGCTTAGATGCCTCGTCTGGCGTGAGTCACATGGTTAGTGGGACAGCAGGGCGAGATGTAGTCCAGCGATATCTTACAAGTTGACCTGTATTGTTTTTGTTTTGACGACCTTGCATTTGCAGCTTCTTCCATTGCAGTGCCACCATTATGTTGTCATCTGCTTTCTCTCTTCCTTTCTCTTTCTTCTTTCTGTTCATTTATTTTCTTTTTTTAAACTCACTGCCTTACTAACACACTAGCTTTACCATGACTACCGCCACTCCCTTTTTTTTCTTTTTTTTTTCTCTCTCTCTCTTTTCTGTCTTCTTCATAGTCTTGAATAATTTCTTCTTCCTCGTCATTTAAATTCACTAGTTTGAAACATGTTAGCCTTACCCATGACCTTCTCCACCTCCACCACCTCCACCACGATCACTGCCACCACCTCCACTCCATCTCCTCCACCAGCACCACCACCAGCACCACCACCAGCACCCACGCTTGCATCTTCTTATACCTGTGACCAGATCTGGATGTTGAAGTTGTTTATTTATCAGGCGACGAGATGGCAAAGCTTTTTCCAGTCACACCGGATTCTTGGTCTTTACAATTAACGTTATCTTTATAAATATCTTTCTCAAGGCTTAAAACATTATTTCACGGACAAGACGCTGACAACTCAATACATGATCAGGTGATGTTCTTTTTATGCAGTCAATTGAATCCTGTTTATTGACGTATTTTCTTTTCTTCTTTGTTAATAATGATGAATTTGCCTCGGAATATTGACAGCTTATTTTTTTATTTAGATTTTTGTTGTTGTTGTTGTTGTTGTTGTTGTTATTATTGTCCTGGTTGTCTGTTCTCTTGCGCTTATGTTACGTCAACTCGTCTTTTGTCCTTTGTTCTTCTTTTTTTTTTTCCTTTTTTATCTTGATCCTGCTCTTGTATTATTGTTATTTGTATTGTTGTTCTTGTTCTTCCGGTTCTTGTTCCTCTTCATGTATTCTTCTTCTCTTTCTTCTTCTTCTTCTTCTTCTTCTTCTTCTTCTTCTTCTTCTTCTTCTTTTCTTTCTTTCTCTTTTCTTTCTTTCTTCCTCCCTTCCTTCCCTCTTTCCTTCCTTCCTTCACACCACCATCATCGAAGTATCAAGGATTACCACCAAGTACACGTCTCCTGCAGTAACTCCCGTCCATTACATCGTCCCTGCCAGACCTCCAGCTTCTCTCTCATAGGCAAACACTAACTCAGCTGCCACGATCGATCTCCCCCTCACGTAGCCAATCAGTGTCGCCAGGAATTAGGGCTTTCTGATCACACAGGAATACATAGCTGATGACTGGGCACACGTAGCTTCCCGCCCATGTTCAGGCTATCCCCGAAAGGTAAAATAAAAAGAAAAATAAAGCTAAAATACGGTTTCTCAGCGGGAACAACAACCCACCCCGACCACACATTCAAGAAGACCAGAAGGTTTTACAGATTACATTTTGTCCAACATGATAACTACCCCCTATTTTTTTTTTTTTTTTGTCGTCAGTTTTTTTTTCTTGTCTTCTACTTACATTCCATGTAACTCTCTCTCTCTCTCTCTCTCTCTCTCTCTCTCTCTCTCTCTCTCTCTCTCTCTCTCTCTCTCTCTCTCTCTCTCTCTCTCTCTCTCTCCCTCAACCATTGGAAGTTAGTTTTAAAGAGCAAAAGCATTCCACCACCACCACCACCACCACCACCACCACCACTACCACCACCACTACCACCACCACCACCCTTACTCAAGACAGAAACCAGTATACACACACACACACACACACACACACACACACACACACACACACACACACACATACACACACTCTCTCTCTCTCTCTCTCTCTCTCTCTCTCTCTTTCTCTCTCCATCATTTTCCAGTAGTATTACACCACGGAAGAGTTGGTAGTGTGTTGAGAGAGAGAGAGAGAGAGAGAGAGAGAGAGAGAGAGAGAGAGAGAGAGAGAGAGAGAGAGAGAGAGAGGGAGAGAGAGAGAGAGAGAGAGAGAGAGAGAGAGAAAAGGCAAAAGATGAAGAAAAAAAGGAGGAGGAGCGGGAGGAGGAAGAGAGGAGTAGGAGGATGCGATCAAGGTGGGAGAGGAGAGGGAGGAGGAGGGAAGGAGGGGTGGAGGAACAGTGAGAGGCTGGGAGAGGTAGGGGCTGGCCGCGGAGGGAGGGATGATGGCGGGGTGAGGGGTGACAGGCGATAATGGATGACCCTGCAGCAGAGAGAGAGAGAGAGAGAGAGAGAGAGAGAGAGAGAGAGAGAGAGAGAGAGAGAGAGAGAGAGAATGTGTGTGTGTGTGTGTGTGTGTGTGTGTGTGTGTGTGTGTGTGTGTGTGTGTCTGTGTGTGTGTGAGTGTGTGAGTGAGTGCGGGCGGGCGGGTTGGCTGACGAGATAGGAAAGTCTCTCCCTCTCTCTCAGTCCAGGATTCCTTGGGCCGCAGGACGCCTGGGACCGCTGGCTGGGTCGCGGGGGGGCGGGGGCCGCGTCAGGGCTGCTTACAGGGCATTTCCGTGAAGCCTTGGCGGCGGAGAATGTCTGGGCGGCGCGGCTGGTGGCAGGACCCGGAATATCTTTTTAGAATTTCACAACTATGATATATCTACAGGAAACGTTGTCATTTATTGAAGCTCCATTTCCTTCGCATACTTTCAATGTTTAAAGTCCGCTGTCCTGAGGAAGAGATGACGGGCGATATACGTGGAGGTGGAGGAGGAAGGATGGATGGCGGGAAGGAAAGAAGTGAGGAGAGTGGTGGTGGTGGTGGCGGCGGGGGAGCAGGAGAGGGATGAATTATCGCGAGGGAGAGGTACAGTTCCTCACACCTAATTAAGTTGCTTATCTGAAAATTACAGTGTAACATTAAGCACTCAGGTGATATGTCAGGGGCGGCGGAAGAACAGTCTGGTTATTTCCACATCCGTGACATCCCTTCCCTCTCCCTCCTCTCCCCCACCTGCCTCTCCTTCTCCTGCCTCTCCCTCGCCCTATCCTACTCTCCCTCACCCTATCCTGCTCTCTCGCCCTCCCTCCCCACGCCTCACAAACCCGTTGGCCGTGCGTCAGTCACGCCCCTCGCCCCGCACCGCCTTCCCGCGCAGGGCGTCACCACTGGTGGCGGCGATGGAGGCGCTGCGGCCACAAGAAACTCTTTACGAGGCTCTTATCTTTATAATAGCATACTTCAAATTTACTATGTGTATGTTCCCATTAGTTTTTATTTTATAGTATAATTATGTGAAATGCCGCAACTGCTTTCCGCTCCTTGTGCAGTGTTGGCGGCGAGGAAAGCGTGGAGGCGACCGGGAGAGAAAACACTTTAACATTGTTATCGTCATGTAATGCCCTTCTTTCCTTTTACTTAATATAATTACGAAGCATGTGCGTAACTCGGTAAACTGTAGTTGTTTGTTTATTTATTCAGTGTTCAGCTTCATGCGTGAAACAGAACACGTGTAGCGGAGTGTTGGCGGCGCTGGCGAAGAGCGAGAGACGCCACGGTTCCCTCCTGTTCCTGTCCTGATGTATATTTTGTGTCTCTAGGTCAGTAAGGGATTATTTGCCTTGACACTCTCTTGCTGTGGATCAGAGCCGCGCTTCCCTCCATGTGGCTCAGTATCGTGACTCCGCCTCATGCTCCTGACAACCGCAAGTCGTGGATCTTCAGACTTAAATCCATGTATTTGTGTCGCTTTTATAATTTAAGTGGATTGTAACATTTAATCCCGAGACTGATTAACGTTGTGTTATCAATATTGTATCATTAACGTTATTTTTTTTCTTTGCAGGTACGTGTTGCTAATGGGCTGGCTTGAGGAAGAGGAGGAGGAGGAGGAGGAAAAGGAGAAGAGGGAGGAGGAGGAGAAAGAGGAGGAATGAGGAAGGAGAGGAGCAGGTGAGATTATCCTTCACTTTCTTGGATGGTGCGATGATCTTAGTCCATTGGAGGGCCGCTCACTCCTGCGCACAACTCGTCCACCTGACACTAAGCAAACACTGCCCACACTACTTCCTTTCACAACACGCGAGTATATTTTGTGCCCACAATAACATCATCCAAAATAGTGTGTTTATCCCCACCACCACCCCGCCACACACACACACACACACACACACACACACACACACACACACACACACACACACACACACACACACACACACACACACACACACACACACACACGTTCTACCTGTCAAGCTGCAGACTCGTACAGAAAAGAGGATTATTAGTAAAGTTTCTTCTTATGACCATACCCAACTTACTGCCTAGTGTGTGTGTGTGTGTGTGTGTGTGTGTGTGTGTGTGGGTGAGAGAGAGAGAGAGAGAAAGAGAGAGAGAGAGAGAGAGAGAGAGAGAGAGAGAGAGAGAGAGAGAGAGAGAGAGAGAGAGAGAGAGAGAGAGAGAGAGGTCAGGGAGTATAGTTTATCCCTTCCCATTCCTTTGTATATGAATAGCAGTTGTTCGTGGTGTCCAGTGTTCCTATCCTCCTCCCCGCCTCTTCCTTGCTCTGTGTCCCTTGGTGTTCCTTGTTCCTTTCCCTTCTCATCCTCACCAACCACCACCACCACCACCACCACCATCCTTGTACCTCCCCGCCCCTCGCCCTTCGCTCCACCTCAGTGAACCAAGTTGGAAAGACATTAAGTGGTTGACTCCTTTTAAAATTCAGGGGTTGCTTCCCATAGCCCTCGGAGGTCGTCTTGCAGCGCCACCTGCAGGCTGCCCTCGCGCGACGCTGCGTGTGTTAGAGCGAATGGAGGAACGGGGAGACCAGGACGGGAGTTAGACGAGACCAAGGGGAGACCAAGACGTGTTTTCTGAGGTTTTCATGAGGGTAGATAATGATGTTTGAATATGATGAGTCTAGATGCATGAGCGCGCACGCACGCATACACATACTCGTACATACTCTCTCTCTCTCTCTCTCTCTCTCTCTCTCTCTCTCTCTCTCTCTCTCTCTCTCTCTCTCTCTCTCTCTCTCTCTCTAACACACACACACACACACACACACACACACACACACACACACACACACACACACTTGTAAATTAACAACGCTGGGTGGAAGGCCTTAGGGCTGGGGCGGGGCGGGTCATGTGGCGAGGTGGGGCGGGGCGGGGCAGGCTGGGTCCCGGGGTAGAGCGGAACAGGGCGGGGCGAGACGAGTCCTGGGGCGGAGCGGGACAGAGAGGGCGGGTCTCGGGGCGGGGCGGGCCAGCGCGAGGAACAGTCATTACCTGTTCACTTCGTGTTGGACAAATTTGTCATTCAGTACCTTGAATTTGATCTCTTAAGGCTTGGTCAGCGTGCAGGTAGAGGCGAGTAGAAGGGCGTGGGTGCTGCAGAGGTGCCAGGGGTGGGGGTGTGGAGCTGCAGGGATGGGGTGGTCAGCTGCTGCCTCGCACCGGCGGCTCCTCCCTTGCCCTGAGACTAGCTGGCAAGTCGAGGGTTCACCGCCTGTCGGGAACAATACTGGGGACTCCCTCTGGCCAGCACCGAGCCTCCTACAAGGACGAGGCTAATTCTGTGTGGAGATGAAACCTCCGAGACTACCACTGGGAAAATTGCACACACACACACACACACACACACACACACACACACACACACACACACACACACACACACACACACACACACACACACACACACACACACACACACACCGGATGCTTTAGTTATGCGTGCCATTCAATTAATTGAAATTGCGATTTATGCATGATGTGCGGGAGTGTCTGCGCGTCTGGCCGGGAAGCACAGAGGGACTGTTGCCGCCCGCCGCTTCCACCGGTATCTGGGCTCTTACCTGTGCCCGCAGGGAGCTGGGCAGGGAAGCTTGGGTAGAGTGACTCGGGCAGAGGACCTCTTGCAGGGAAGCTGTGGTAGTGGTGGTGGTGGTGGCGGTGGTGCTTGGGTGGAGGGACCAGCGCCGAGGTGCTGAACTGTGAAACTTGATTCCATGATTTGGTTCATCGTTGGGAGAGAGGAACTGGACAGAGCATGAGGCACAGTGCGTGTAGAGGCGAGGTGCAGATCGCCAGCGGCGGATCATTCTATCCCTGAGAGCTGAAAAACCACACGATAACGCAGAAACAGGTTCGAACATTTTCGAGAATTGCTGGAAAGTGTCTGTAGCAAATATTGGTGAGTTACCCTGCAATTTGTAGTTCTTGTAAACATGTTGAATTTAATCCACGTAACACTTTGTTTCCGATTTGGGACAATGGTCGTGGTCATGGTGCAGCCTTGTGGTTCACCGCCGACGCCGTGCGCACATGGCGTACCCGTGTTTCGAGATGAATCGCTCCACGTTCACACTGAGGCAGAGTGATGCAGCGAGACCACGCCTGTCTGCGGTCACCAGGCGGGATCCCGCGTAGAGGCGCGACAATCCGTGTGCACACACCAACAACTCTCACTACTCTCCCACGGCTCAAATTTTCGTGTTGAATATATTCACCCTGAACCGCAGTGCCGAAATTAGAACATCAGGCCAATGCAGAGTAAAGTAACAAACAGTTTGTTGAGTTTTGAATATCAGTTAACTCGTTATAGCGTAACAACATTCAAATGTCGACTTTATAGTATTTGAACAAATTGTGGGACTTTTCCAAGAAGGAAGTTTTCATATATCATCAGCATTGACCTGCAGAAAATTGTAAAATTTTTTGAAGGTTTACTGAAAGTTTTCGTCACAAGCAAGGCTGCAAAGGTTGTGAATGTGAGTTGTAATTTTTCAAAAGTTTACATTCAACTCCGAGGACAGGTTTTATATATAAAAATATTGCGGCTTCCTCTTTGTCATGTAGGACTTTCTTGTCTATTGTCCATTAGTATCAACAAGGATGCAATTTATCGTTCAAAATAATTATAGCACTTCTGTTGATCCTTTACTCCTGTGCTATTAATTTCGGTAAGATTATTTCCAATAACTCACAAAGTTAAGTAGCACTAAGTATGGGTAATGGCCGCGTCCATCAGCGATATATAGAAGAGCAGAACATTTGTGTGTGCGTCTAGTCTTTGCAGGGACAATGGTGGACGTACTGTTAAGAGTTAATTACGAGACTGTTGTAGTACTTTTGCTTTGATCTCTCTTTAATAACTTTAGAAGCCATTCACTTCCCACGACTCTGTTACTCTGTTGACTGACAGAGAAGGGAATAATTGGAAATACTCACAAATATTATCTATGTTTTTCAAAATTTACATAGTTTTTGCACTACAGGTTCACGGGCATTTTGTACACACACACACACACACACACACACGTATGCATATGTGTGCAGCGGAGGCGTGAAGCACAGGTCAGCACTACCAGGCTGCCGCAGCGGACGAGGCGTGGCTCAGGGCCAGGGGCAGGAGGCGCCGCCTTTGCCTGAGTGCATCACAGAATAATAGGACATTCAGTATTAGTAATTTGAATTATAAACTTTACAAGGTATGTAGCCATTAACATGTGCATTTTTTATTTTGCCTTTCCTTATCTCTGAAGTTACGTGGTACATTTTGGGGTGAGTTCCGTCACCCGCCGCGTACCCGGCAGGAGAGCCTCCCGCCCCCCACCTCCCGCGTCCTCTCGGGCCACCGACTCCTGCCAGTAATAAAATGTTGCAAGCGGTACAGCCGTGTTTCCAATTAATTCAACAGTTTATGTTAAATAATGCTTTTGCAATTCATTGAACTTTATGAGGCGTTTTGACAGATATGCGCGATAATTACTGGAGTTGATGGTGTCCATTTGCTGATATTTATTGCATTGCATGAATAGGCTCGTCATGATGAGGATCTTGTACAAGGAGAATGAGAAAACGAAGGACTTAAAGCTGACATAAGAAGCAACACAACTCCCCACGGGCCGCCGGCGGGCCGCCACGGGCCAGATGCTGGCCGGGCAGGTGGCCACTCAGGCTGCGCGAACCACTCTGAATCCTCTTTAAACTGTCGTCGCTTAAGAGGAATGAGAAACGCTAATTCTATAAGCCCCTGTGTTACCTGTTCAGAGGTAACTGTATTTTCTTGGCGTCTTAATTGTATATTTTTGCCGGCGAGCGGACCAGCGCGTAACGACAGGCTGGGTAATGTGACGGAGCAGCCCGCGCCGCTCATACCTGGCTAGGGAAGCCTGCAAGGGGTGGTCGGGCGGCCCTCGTGTGGCCGGCGAGGATGAGCGCTGGAACAAATTATTACTGTCCTTCCTTGATATTTACACCTGTCGGGGTGCTCGGCAGGCGGCGCTCGGAGGGACCAAGGGAAGGACAGATAGATACTGGGTTTGTGATGGAATATTTTGTGGAAATTGCACTGCTTTCCTAATCTGTTAAGAGCTTCTTTTCATATTCTTACTTATTCAAAAATTCATCTAATTTTTATTTATAAGTTTTTGCTCTTATTATTCATGGCAGTTTTCCGCGGAATTTCTTGTTCATTCCAGTTTTCAGTAAACGATGATAGAAGAGTGAAGCTGCTGTAAGAAAAGAAAAGAAGGAGAAGGAGAGAGAAGAGAAGGAGGAGGAGAAGAAAGACGAGGAGCGGATATGTGCCATGAAGGAAGAGTACGTGCAGGAGTCATGGTGAGAGTTCATGGACGGCGAAGGTGAACGAAAAAGGAAAAGGACTGACGAGGGTACTTGAGAGAGGCTGCTGATAGAAAGAATGGAAGGAAGGAAGGAAGGAGGGAAGGAGGGAGAGAGGGAGAGCGGGCGTGGTAGCAGTGGAGGTGGAGGCAGGTGGAGTGGTGAGAGGTTTTCCCCGCCTCACTTGTCAGCGGCCCCCCACTCCTCCCTCGTCAACTAGGTATATTTGTCCCTCTGTCGCGAGCAGGATCTGATAGACCCATCACGTTACTCCGTCCCCGAGGCTCGCGGTGCCCGACGTACTACTTCACGCCACCGCTTTATACGGCGGCTGGAGCACCGGCCAGTCAGTCCCGGTGCGGTTTAACAGAAGTGGCGGTGACGGTGGTCAGGACAGGGTGATCCCGATGGTGGTGATGGTGTAGGTGACTCAGACTGGTGATGGCGGCGGCGGGCAAGGCTCGTAAGACAGCAGAGTGGTGGTGAGTGACGCACTGGCCTGCTCGTGGTGGCGGCAGTAAACACAGAGTGGCGAGGAACGGAGGAGGAACGTGCAGGAGTGCTGGGACCGGAGTGGAGAGGGAAGTCAGAAGGGGGAGGGGAGGAGTGTGCTCTGGGTGGGGCGAGGCGGGGCAGGGACTGTTATCTGCCCGTTTTGTTGGACACGGGGCGCGCATGTCCTGCCTGAGAACCGGTCCTTTATCAGGTGCCAGCAGCCGGCGTGGTGGTTGCTGACACTCCGCCATTGGCCGCCTCTCTGCAGTGCTGTGCTGAGTGCTATGCTGCTCTGGTGGAGCGGCGGCGGCGAGGAAGCGGTGTTGGCGGTGGAATAGTTAAGCTGATGGTGGTGGTGATAATTGTGGTAATGATTTAGTAGTTAGTGTGGTGCTCGTGTGGAGGACGTTAGCGGCGGTGGCGGTGGTAGTAGTGGTGGTGGTGGTGGAGTGAGTGATCGGTGAGGCGAAGGCGGTGACGGAAATAACAAGGATGCTGTGGGAGCGAGGCGCCGGGAACAAGCAGGACAGGTGAACTGAGATGTTATGGGCAGCCTTCGTGTAAGGGTCAGGGTTGTGACTCTCACCCTCGCTCTTTTCCTTCCCTCCGTCCCTCCCTCTCTCCTGCCTCGCTTCCTTTCTCTCATTTTACATTCTGCTCGGGCTTAAGTCTGTTCTTCCGTCTGCCTGTCCAGAATGTTACCTCCTCAGCGCCCTCTCGCTCACTCCAAACCCGCCTGTCCTCGGATCCTCCACCCACACGCCTGCCTTGTGTTACGTACAGTACACGTAGGCCTAATGCTCACACTATCTGGAAATGGCCATCGGAAAACGCCTTCCCGCGCGGCGGTGGGGATGGGATAGGCGCCCCACAGACCCATGGTGGCAGAGGTTGTGTTCCCGTGGGTCTCGCTACCCTCCGCCAAGCCCTACACACTCTAGCATATAATTATCGGGAAATTGGTGAGGCGCCAAGCTCCCGTGTGCTACCTCGTGAATGATTATCGGAAAGAAAATCTTTCTTCTCGGAGTGTCCTCAAAGGGCGGCGGTCACTGCCGGTCAGTCAAACGATTCTCAGCCAGAACCACTAATAGGCTCTCGGAGACGCTGATACCCTCTCGCTGAGTGGCCGCTTGGAAACACGTCCTGGTTTGATGACCTACCGGGAAATGTATACAGTGGCCTGCCAGTGAGTTATTTTGCTTGTTGCCATGAAAGTCAAGAAGTCTGGATGTCGCTTCCCGCTAGCTCTCCTTGCTTCCTGTTTGTTTGTCTGTCCGTTTGTAACAAACAACGAAGAAAGCGATAATAACGTTCTTGAAATTACATAAAGAATATTAAAGTGGAAATCATGAACATTAATAATGTCATACTGGAAGCCTTATGAACA
>NC_087158.1:27829539-27839539 GCF_035594125.1 Scylla paramamosain | reverse complement strand
AAGTAGGGGGGAGGGGGCCTGTTAGTTAGTGAGTTAGGTAGTTTGTTTGTTGTTGTTGTTGTTGTTGTTCTTCTTCTTCTTCTTCTTCTTCTTCTTTTTCTTCTTCTTTCTTCTTCGTAAGTTTTTTGATCTCGCCTTTTATACTCCTCCTCCTCCTCCTCCTCCTCCTCCTCCTCCTCCTCCTCCTCCTCCTCCTCCTCCTTCTCCTCTCTCTCCTCCTCCTCCTCCTCCTCCTCCATCTCACCTTGCTAGTCCTTTTTCTTCAATGCTGTCGTCATCATCTTACTCCTCCTCTTTCTCCTCTTTATCGTCCTTCCACTCTTCATTTATCCTTTTCCCTTTACTATTATTATTATTATTTTCATTATCATTATTATTATTATTATTATTATTATTATCATTATTATTATTATTATTATTATTATCATCACTACTATTATTATTGTTATTGCTCCCATCATCATTACTATTACTATTATTTTTGTAACTGGTCCCGCTGACACACGTGGCGGGGTTCGAATCCATTCACTGCATGCCGAGGAACGCCAGGAATGACGTCCCGCGGATAATCAATGCCCGTACTCTTATTTACCTTTCGAGAATAAAAGATTAACCTGATCACTTGTTTATCATGGCCACAATTCTTAAGTGAGCGAGGAGGAGGAGGAGGAGGAGGAGGAGGAGGGAAGAGTGCGTCACACCCCAGTGCAGACGATACGTGTGCTTCATTATTGGGGAGGAGGAGGACGAGGAGCAGGAGGAGCAAGAGGAGGAGGAGGAGGAGGAGGAGGAGGAGGGGGAAGAGGGGGTGTGTATTTGGTAGAGGAAATGTCGTTTGCGCGAAGTTGTGATGGAGCGCAGGTAGGAGGGAGGAATGTCGGGCCGTGTCTGAAGATCTGATAATGGTTTGCCTGCTGGGGGCCACCGAGCCATGCCTGCGTCTGTGTTACGAAGGGAGGACGGCAGGAGGAGGTGAAGGAGGAGGAGGGTGACAAGGAACAGGGGAGGTGGCTAGGGGACAGGGCGAGGGAAGGCAGCAGGTAGAGCGGGGAGGTTGACAAACTTAGGTAGACAGGCTTTGAAATCTGGATCAGTAATTTACATGCGTATGAGAGTTTACTTGAAGTCCCTAATATTAAACGCTTTTATTCCCCCATCAGAGTTTTTTTCAGAGTCCGCAGAGGCGATTAGTCGGATACTCATGGGTGTTTTTTACTACTGAGCAGGCTGAGTCCTTGTTAAACTATCGCAAAAATCATATAAAAACATCCTTGAAAGCCACAATAACTTCCACTACAACCTGTTAAAATTAGTCGCGATAAGAAGCAGAAATGTCTGAGAAAATGGACCTTATTAACTTCTTCTCCCTTATATTCTCTCTCTCTCTCTCTCTCTCTCTCTCTCTCTCTCTCTCTCTCTCTCTCTCTCTCTCTCTCTCTCTCTCTCTCTCTCTCTCTCTCTCTCTCTCTCTCTCTCTCTCTCTCTCTCTCTCTCTCGCTGTAGGAGACCTTGAAGAAGCCGGGACTGAAGGTTATATTACAGCAGGCTGGTGACACAGACAGATTGCAAATGATAAGATATGTCCGTTCTGTTGCTTGCATTCATGTGTTTTTCTTTTTTTTGTGCGGGGGCCTTTTTTTGTATTTAATAATGCTTATCTGTCTTCTTCAGATGTTTCGTCAATTGTCATTGTTTGTAATTGCTGCTCATTGTCAGTAAATGGGGAAAAAATCCATAAAAAACTGTAGTATTGGAGGTTGAAGAGGGAAGACACGAGGGGAGAGGGGGAAGGAGTAAGAGTGAGTGGCTGAGTGAGTACGTGGGGCAGCAGTGAAGGTCAAAATGTGGAGTGAGCACCGAGGTGGTTCAGGAGGGAAATTTGAGAATGTGGCATGGTCAGGCAGGAGCAAGGAGGAGGAGAAGTAGGAGGCGGGGAAGGCAGGGGAGGAGGAGGAAGAATAGGAGGTGGAGGAGGAAGAGCAAGTGACAGTGTCGGATAGGACGAGGAGGAGGAGAAGGAGGAAGAATAAGAGGCAGGTAGAAAAAAAAATGGTCCTCAGAATTTAGTAGAATATAAAGAATGACGTTCAGGAATGGGAATCGTATATAAATGATTATGGAAAGAAAGGTTTACGAGAAGAAAAAATGCCAGGAGACAAACACTCAGCAGAACTCCAATGCTGATCGTTAATTTTAGCATCTGTTTTTATTTACTTCGCTTTTTTTTTCTTTTTTTTTTTATCAACTGATTACTTGTCATTTGTATTCATGACAAGAATGAAGTTCAACATATATTTGAAACAGTTCTTTTTACACATTCTTTTTGTGGAGCCACTTAATTGCATGATAATTTTATGATGTTTGGTGTAACAAAACAGCGCACTAGATAACTCATTCAATACGAGTATACCCAATTTAAGCATATAATTAGGGGGCCAGGGACGTAATAAGAAAATTCATGCTAAATTCGGCATTAACAGGTTTTGTGAAGGTTGTGGCCTCACTTGGAATAATCGAGCGAACTTCACCTCTAGAACGACGAAAAATATATCGACGCCTTTCATGGGGAGCGGGGCAACCTCGTTCATAAGGGCGGCGCCTCAGAAACAGAGAATACCGTAACCGAGGCAGGGATAATAAGACCTCGAGGACTCCCTGTGGAGGCGACCGTATGTCCTCATGGGATGAAAGAACCTCTTGGGCTGCACAAGGACGGCTGGGCTGGGAAGGAGTGTCTAGGACTGGAATAGAGTGTGCTGGACTGGGAGGAGTGTGTGTGTGAGGCTGAAAGAGTATGTGTGTGTGTGTGTGTGTGTGTGTGTGTGTGTGTGTGTGTGTGTGTGGGTGGGTGGGGCAAACGTTACCCCAAGAGAAGACTCCCAACAGAGTGTCCAGCACTGAACTACTAATACATTATCTAAAACCGCGTTAACTCACGGACGGGCCTCGTGCAGACAATAAAGTATCAGTGATTATGTACGAGTCGGCGTGTTAAAAGCAATTAGGGAGCAAGTAAATGTCAGAAAACACTCCCAAGAAAAAGCAAGGAGAAAAGGTGGCGTTTTGCTGACCAGGGAAAAAAAAAAAGATAAAAAAAAAAAAAGGTTCTGGGGGTTACAAGCACCAGCAACAAAGGGAATACAAATGGGGAAGAATAATTATGGCTGATGAGTGGCGGACATTGGCCAGCCAGCACATGGGACGAAAGGGTGATGGATGATAACATTCCTGCCTTACGTGGCCATGAGAACTTGAGGTGAGAATAGAGAATCACTGCAAATTTTATCCTATAGACATATGAATAGCTGGCTAGCGAGTTGTTTCCTCTCAAGTTGAGGTAAGAATACAAACGAAATGTACATATATAGTAAGGGAGTTATTTCCTCTTCAGTTGAGATGAGAACAAGATCACGACAAATTTCATCCTACAGGAATATAAATAGATCGCCAGGATGTTGCTTCCTCTCGAGACCAGGAATGTCTGAAGATTGCAAGGAAGTAATGAGGATTTTTATTTTTCAAGAAGCAGGAGCACGAAGGTTTGGTACAGTTACTCCTTAACCTCGCATTTCTCTGCATAGGACTCGGAAGGAAAAACTAATTTGAAACAGTTACAAAATGCATAGACAAATTGCTGAAAAAGAAGCAGAGCAGCGCTGTTGAATTTTGTGAATCAGTTTTGTATTCTTTTATTAATCTATTCATTTATTTTTATATACAACAGCAAATTCTTTCTCATTTCACTTATTTTAAACCCAGAAGACTGTTTTCGTTTGTGTCAATGCAGGGACCGCGAGAATGGCAAAGCTGAATAACGAGTTTTATGACAATGAGGTTAGTCAGGTATGCAGTGAATTCATCTTTGCGCACTGGAAGAAAGAGAGAGAGAGAGAGAGAGAGAGAGAGAGAGAGAGAGAGAGAGAGAGAGAGAGAGAGAGAGAGAGAGAGAGAGAGAGAGAGAGAGAGCAAAAAATAATAAAATAAAATCTACATGTCCTAGAATGCTCTTTCAATGAGCACGACACTTCCTAAGCAAGAAAGCGCTAATGAAGATGTGTTGGTCAGAGCACGTGGGGTCCCTGCTTGATGAGGCGTGTGTGTGTGTGTGTGTGTGTGTGTGTGTGTGTGTGTGTGTGTGTGTGTGTGTGTGTAGACATGCCCAACAAAACATACAGCATAAGACCTCCCCCTCCTCCTTCTTCCCCTCTTCCACCTCACCGGAATATCAACTGAAAGAATGAACAGAACCGCCGCCGGGGAAACTTTATTAAACGAGCAATGACTTGGCAAGGCGCGGCAAGAAATCCCCTGCGAGGACAGAGAGGTAAACTTTTCCCAGGGTTTAGTGAGAGCCACAATGGAGGGCAGCGGGGACGTGAACATTCTAGCGGACACTGTTGAGAAGCATGGTAGGAACACCACAACGACACCAACACCAGCAGTAACAGCACAGTTTGGCCTCACACGAAGGACACACTGAGGGGGCATCTCACTTTGCATATAAATGTTTATATATTGTGTATGAATGCTTGTGTGTGTGTGTGTGTGTGTGTGTGTGTGTGTGTGTGTGTGTGTGTGTGTGTGTGTGTGTGTGTGGAGGGCCGGTTCATTGGTTTGCTCCTTTGAATACTAATAAAATCTGGTCACATTTTTTCTTCTCATTCCATTACTATTACTTTTATTATTACTTTTTTCGTGTGCTTTGTTTTGCGCACTGCCGGCTTTACTCCCTCACGTATTGGTAGTCCTGGGGTGGTGCTGCTTGTGGTGCCTGGAGATGTTGTGTCTGGAGGCGAGGTGGCTGGTGGCGAGGTGTGCTGTTTGTCACCTCTGGAGGAACATTAGCAAGCTCAAACGCAATGCTCTATCATTCAGCGCGGCCCTGATCTTTACTGCTCCCTGTGTCAAAGATCAATTAAGGCTGGAAACTTACACACACACACACACACACACACACACACACACACAGATCCACACGAGTAGCCATGAAAAATAATGCATCAGTTTAGTTCTACGAGTGTTACTGTAATGAAAATAGTCAGGCACTTTCATCTTGCATTACGAATGATGTTAGTGAGAGTTATATTATGGCCTGTGTGTCTGTCATCAGTGTTCTTGTGAGTGTCGATACATAGGCGTGGAGGTTAGCGTCATTAGAAGAGTATGAACCGTCCCTGCAAGGCTCAATGACCCCCGGAACTGCCGCTAGTGTCGAGGCCGTGCGGTGAGGCAGCGTCGATGTGGCAAAACTGAAATGGAGATGAGGCGAGGTTGGGTGAGAGCCGCAGGAATCTTGGCCCCGGGGAGGACAGGTGGGACATAATGTGTACCTGTGAAGGAGTGTGGCATCAAGAGGCATATGTGGGAGGCGTGCCCGGGACAGGTTCGCCTCTATTCGCTTCACATTTTTTTGAATAAGAGACTCCATTCTTGTGTCTAATTAAGCCTTACACTTCCAACGCAAGTTCTCACATGATCATTTGTAACTTTTTAGATATTTATTTGTGTTCTAGTCTCTTAAAATAATTCTGTCGCCTATGGAAGAGACCAAAAATGTAAGCGTCTCTTATTGTTTTGATTGAGACTCCATTCCTGTGTTTAATCAAGCCTTTTAATTCCAACGCTAGGTTTCACATACTTGCTTACAACCTTTCAGACATTTTTTATGCTATAATCTTTAGAAATTAGCTCTATAACCTTTACAAAAACAAAAAACAAAAAACAAAATCTATGCGCTCTTTATTGTTTTGAATCAAGAGCATAATTCTTGAGTTTCATTTTATCATTTCACCTCTTCATGAAATTTCACATAATCACTGACATTTTTGCACTAAAGTCTCTTAAATAGCTCTGTAACCAATGGAGAAGACGAGACTCACCCCCTGTTCCCTCTTTTCTGCGTCCATGCAAACACATTTCTAGCAGTGCCCTGAATGTTAACAAAGGATGACCATAGGAGTGAAAGAGGTTAAAAGATCACCTCTTCTCTTACCTCCTCCTTCTGTCCCTCTCAGTCTCCAGGTGTCACCCAGCCCACGCCATACACACGACCCGCTGCCGTGAACCTCAACGCCCAGACATTACCATGCGGGTAACGAGCGGCGGGTGAATCCATCTTGCCTCGACCATTACGTTAGCGGCCAAACAAAAACTACCCGGCTATGAGGATACGGTGCCCCTCCCTCACCACCCCCCCCTATGCCCCTGACTTGATTCTGCTCACTCCTGTCTGCCTTGCTCCTTGCTCCTGCCTCAGTTCATTCCCTTACTCCTCTCCCCTCATCCTTTCTCGGCTGTTCCTTGTCCTTCTCTCTCTCACTCCTGCCTCATTTCTCGTCTCTATTATTTGTCCTTTCTCATCTTTCTCTCAGATGTTTCTTTTATTCTTTCTTCACCAGTATTTAGTATAATCTCACCTAACCCATTTCTGTCCCTCACGCTTGCCTCATTTCATCTCCTTACTCCTCCTCCTATCTTATCTGTTGCTCTCCTTATTCTTTTATCAGCTGTGTATACTTTAACCTCACCCAGCTCACTTCTCCTCCTCACTCCTGCTTCGTTTCATCTCCTCACCCCTTCCCTCCCTCGCGTATCCTCCTCATCCGTGCCTTATATTCTCTCATCTTACTTTACTTTCCCTCATCTCTGCCTCATGTGTGCTCCTCATCCCCTCACCCATACCTCATTTCATCTGCACATCCGTTCACTTCCTCACATTTGCCCTTTATTATTTTCTTATTTTCCGTCACCCTCCCTCACTTCTTGTTCCTCATCTCTGCCTCGTTTGCTCCTCATCCCTCCCTTATTTGCCCTGCTCACTCCCTATCTCACTTATATTCATCTTGCCTCGCCTGCTTGCTCAATCTGCCCCCTTCCCCCTCACCTCTACTTAACCGGCCCCCTTCGTCAGCCCTGCCTCACGTGTCTTCTTCACATTCCTAAAACACGTTTCATATTTTTTAAGAAATTAGAAGATGGAGGAGGAGGAGAAGGAGAAGGAGAAGGAGGAAAAGAAGGAGGGGGATAACAAAGAGTAAAGTGTAACAGTTCAAATATATCCCAAGTGAATTAAGAATATTAAGAAAATGTTGAAAAGGAAAAAAAAATGTAAGATTTTTTTTTTTTAAGAGATGAAGGGAAGAAGGTTCACAATAAGAAGGAAGTGATGGAACTGACGGCTGAGGGAAGGCCAGACGGTGAAGGAACTGCAGTAGAAGGTGGTTGCAGGAGGTATGAGAGGGCAATAATTACTGCAGAAAGGTGGAGAGGGAGGAGGAGGAGGAGGAGGAGGAGGAGGAGGAGGAGGAGGAGGAGGAGGAGGAGGAGGAGGAGGGGGAAGTGGCGGTAGTTGTGGTGGTGGGGGTAAAGAAGAAGAAGAAAGAGAAGGAGGAGGAAGAAGAAGAAGAAGAAGAAGAAGAAGAAGAAGAAGAAGAAGAAGAAGAAGAAGAAGAAGAAGAAGAAGAAGAAGAAAGTAGAAGAAAAAAATGTAAGAAAAAAAAAGAGGAGGAGGAGGAGAAGGAGGAAGAAGAGGGGGAGGAAGAGGAGGAGGAGGAGGAGGAGGAGGAGGAGGAGGAAAAATAGATGCTAATAAAAAGGAGGAGGGGAGAAGCAGGATGAGGAAGAGAAGCAGTCGTAAACCTGATAGCTTATTTGTGGCTATAGGGAAGAACACGATTATGAACACTCCTCCTGTGGCGATGCTGCGGTGAGACATCGAAGCCACAACTGAGGACGTGACATCACCACCACCACCACCACCACCACCATCCTTCAAGCTCCCTACATTTAAGACCGAACACTGGTGACTGGACTCTCTCTCCTGTTTAGTGTGGCAGGTTGGGGTTGGTCTCCTCAGTCCCCTCGAGCGTGACTCATACCCTTCATTCCCTCCCCGGCGTAGCTCCTTATTCCCCCCGTAGCCTGCAGAGCCTCCAGATTTAGGGGCATTTCATCCCGGTGACGATTGAGGGGGTAGATCCAAAGTTATGGTGATGCGGCTTGCGTCGGTGACCCCCAGAACTCCCCCCCGGGCTGTGGGTGATGGCCTGGACCCGGCCCTGCTCTCCTCGGCCCCCCTGCCATCCATCCCCATCTCTACTATAGTCTTGGCTCTCCTCCTCCCCCTCTATCCATCCTCACCCCTACTGTAGTCGTGGCTGCCCCTTCCTCCTCCTCCTCCTCCTCCTCCTCCTCCTCCTCCTCCTCTGGCAACACTTTCAGCTGTCCAGTCAACCTTCGCCCGCCCTGTCTCCCTCCAATCTAAGGGTCAGGTGTTAATCAATCTGAGAACATTGATTTACTGGCCCTCCCTCTTTTTTAAGTGTGCTGTGTGATGTGTACATACGCTGCGTGTGTGTGTGTGTGTGTGTGTGTGTGTGTGTGTGTGTGTGTGTGTGTGTGTGTGTGTGTGTGTGTGTGTGTGTGTGTGTGTGTGCTTATGATAATGTTGCTGTAGCGTTTGATTTTTTTTATATTGCTCTCTTGTATGCGAAAAATTGTTTACACACACACACACACACACACACACACACACACACACACACACACACACACACACACACACGGCTTACTAACAAACGGTCCTATAGGTTATTCAGTCTTTTCCATTCCTGTATAGATTCCGTGTTCGCATTTTTCCGGATAGACGAAAAGGAACAGAAGTGGAAGTCAGTGGGTGATAAGTAAACGAGTGGTAGTTTGACTTCGAATACTGAAGACGATGCGAATTTGTAGGGACCGATGTATACGTAAAGTCAGAGCTGAGGAAAGTACCTTCATAAGAAACCTCCTTAACTTATTTGGTTCATGAGTTAAAAAAGTCTACCTACTACTACTACCACTACTACTACTACTACTACTACTACTACTTATAGATCTCTACTTACGTCACATTGAAATCTCCGCCAAAAAAATACGTGTCATATGATATTATTTTCAACATCTTTTTACTTGAGGCGACTCCTTCCAATGGTGTAGATCTTAGTATTGCGTGATGAGGCCGAGGCAGAGGAGCGGGAGGAAGAGTAGGAGGAGGAGGAGGAGGAGGAGGAGGAGGAGGAGGAGGAGGAGGAGGAGGCGTGGCAGGCGATGTAACGAGTGAAGGAGACATGGCGTGGCAAATGTGGAACTACGGTATCTGTGGCGTCAACGAACACAAGGCGAGGGAAGACAACTGTTGGAGGTGTTGACGTGGCTGGTGGAGGCTTTAGAAGCCCTTTGGAGGGCTAGTGGAGACACGGGACTCGAGGTGGAGCAGGGGCGGCGGAGGGAGTCTGACGGGGGTAAGGTTGAAGGGCAGGGACGAGGGGAAAGGCCAGGGATGAGACGACGGGAAGGTGTGGCTGGAGTGAGGGGCGGGATGAGTAGCGTGTGTGAGGCGGTGACTTGGGTGATGGGCGGGAGGAAGGGACACGAGTGAGGTGGTGAGTCCGGCAGATTACGGCCTGGGGGAGGGTGGGAAGGAGGGAGGGAGAGGAGGGAGGGGTGGGTGAGTGGCTGAGTGTGGCAGGTGGAGGTGGAGGGGGCGGTGGAGGTGGTGCCCCGGGCCTCACTCCCTTGGCGGCGGGGAGCGTGCTTGCATGTGTGACACAGACCCCGGCTCTCGTAACTGGGCGGAGGAGAACACATCATTACTTTAACTCCCTCCGCCCTCGCGCACTTCTTTCCCCCTCCCCCTCTCCCTCCCTGCCTCTCTCCGTTCCTGCCTGTCTGCCTGCCTCATTTTTCCTCCCTCCCTCTCCCTCCCTGCTTTCCATCACCCTGTCAGTTATTCCATCTATTGTGCTTCCTATTTTCCTTTCTCCCTCCTCCTTTCCATGGCCATTTACACACATTCCTCCCCTCTCCTCTCCTTTCTCCCTCCCTCCCTCTCTTTCCCTCTCCTTCCTCCATTAATCTGTTTAACTCTGTCACCTCACCGCTCTCTCGGCCTCCTGCTTCTCCTCCTCCTCCTCCTCCTCCTCCTCCTCCTCCTCCCAAGGCCTTACTTCTATCACTTCCA
>NC_087158.1:27809539-27824539 GCF_035594125.1 Scylla paramamosain | reverse complement strand
GGATCAGAGGACTTACTGGGAGAAAGACACAAGATACAGTAGAAGTGAGGACAGATTACTCGACTTTTAGCCACGACTGTGCATCTATTATTTCATGGGAGCGATACAAATGGGTTCTTTCTAAGGTTCACATCGCTCATAGCAAGCCGCCGTGATGATGAGGGAGGAGGGTGAGAGGGGAACACCACGAGGGGAGGCGACACCAGGGAGAGACACCAGCCAAGCCTGTCACACCGCCTGGCCAGCCCTGAGCGACTCTACAACTGGATTGACTTGTAGCTAAGGCTGCGCGGCGCCACTCGTCACTCCGCACCAAGCTGCAAGAAGCAAACAGCCAGCACACCTGTGCATCCTTATCACTGAATGGGAGATGAAAAGTGGACACGAGTGGACAGATTCCCGGCCTGGTGTCACCCTCGCAGGGAGCTTATGTAGGGGAAAAGCACGAGTGAACTAAGAATGAGAAGTTGAATACAGAATTGTCACTGCGTTAAGACCAGCCCACCTCTGTCTCCCATAAGTCTTTTATTGCCTTTCCTACCTCCATGTCCTCCCCAAAGTGCCATTAGGTTCGGGAATGGCGGCGCCGTTATGCCCCTTGTAGAGCACCAGGGTGATAGAGAGCCGCGGTTATGGGGATAATTTGCGTGTGGCGGCGGGCGAGTGAGTGACGCGGGCATCAAGCATGAGCCCACTCGTGGTGATCACAGTTGTGGTGGTCGGCGAGAACCGCGGGATGGTGTGATGGTCTTGATTGGGGGGTCTGGCCAGGGTTGTGTAGCCCCGTGATGTTCCACTTTTCAGCGGGGCATGTTATGGGCAATGACACCCTCGGGATAAACCCATTTGACCCCACTTAACGGCGGCCTGGATGGAGGCAACCGTGATTTCAAGTGATAGTTCGTGTGATAATCGTTGACATTGCACTCGTGATATTGGGTTATTGCTGTATAAGCGGCCATTAGGCATCAGCTGTTGTTGATAAGCCTTGGCATAAACCCTTGTTATCAGCTGGGCTTGCGGTCACCGTCATCCTGCTGTCTCTTCCGCATGCCCTCCTCGCCTCGCACCGCGCTGCCGCTGACGTGTGGGTCGTGTCGCCGCGCACGTCCTCTGCCCGCTGACAGTTCTTGCAGAATGGAGGAGTGGTGGTGACAACAATCGAAGCGATGATGATGATAAAATAATGATAATAAGTTTAATATTGTTACTGTTGTTGTTGTTGTTGTTGTTGTTGTTGTTATCACCATCATCATCATCATCATCATCATCATCATCATCATCATCATCATCATCACTAGACAGGTGCCGTGTTGGTGGAGAGTGTGGTGTCACTGTACTGCTTTTGGTGTCACTAATATGCATTCTGTGGCGAGACTGTGCGTGCTTATTGAGAGTGTGAAAGGCATCACTAGGTAGAGGTGTGTGTGTGTGTGTGTGTGTGTGTGTGTGTGTGTGTGTCGGTCTTTTACATATCCCTACACACCTGAGCTGGAGCGTCGCACACCACCTGGCTAGCCCTGCCCTCGTCTCTCTCTCTCTCTCTCTCTCTCTCTCTCTCTCTCTCTCTCTCTCTCTCTCTCTCTCTCTCTCTCTCTCTCTCTCTCTCTCTCTCTCTCTCTCTCTCTCTCTCCCTTCTTTCCGCGCCGCGCCGCCCATTCGTATGCGTTTGCGCCCACCCGACCTTACAGCTGACTTTTACACAACTCCAGATTATTTTATTAAACCATGACGTCAGTAGAAGCGGTGAATCCCTAGCGCGGGTCGAGGCAGGGCGGCTGGGAATGCTAAAGCTCTTGAAACGGGGCTGAGAGCTGATGATGATGGTAGTAGTGGTGATGGTGGTGGTGGTGAGGGGCGAAGACTCCTAGTGGTGATAGTGGTGATGGTGAGACACATTTGTAGTGACAGTAGTGGTGGTGAGGGACAAGAGGAACACATACCTGGTTACCTGTCTACCTGCCTACATATCCTGCCTTACTCAACCTATCTGCCCACCACCTGCCTACCTAAGCTATCTGCCTACCTAACCTCACCTAACCGATCTACCTGCCTGCCTACAAATACGTGCCCTACCTACCTGACAAAAGTAACCACACCCAGCGTCCCTCATACCCTGTCCCTTTCCCTTACCTGTTACCTGTGTTCAGTGATTAGGGACCCAGGTGGTTCTAATTGTCCCTGGTCCCAGTCGTCCCTGGTTCTCCTAATCCCTGTTACTGGTGATGTTGAAGGTGCTGACGTTAAATACTGGTGCTCTTGACTACCAGTTTGGGCGATTACTTAATTATAGGTGCTCGTCATTACCTGGATTCCTGATTACCTGATTACCGGTGCTCTGATTACCGGTATTGTTGTTTATTGGTCTTCCCGGTTACCTGATTACGGGTGCCCCTGATTACCTTGGTACCTGATTACTGGTGTTGATTATTAATGGTGCTTTGGATTACCTGAGTGTAGGTGTTACTCATTACCTGATCCCTGTAACTGGTTCACTGCTGCCCTGAGTTCTCACGTTCCTCGTATCCATGGCTACTGTAAATCCTTGTGTGTGTTGGCTACTAGGTGTCTCGTGTTGTGCTCGTCATTGCTGTGGTCCTTGTATTTATCTATCTTTTTTTTTTTTGCTACCTGTTCTATTGAATTGCTTTTCTCGTCTCTAGTTTATCTGTAATTTACTGCAGTTATATTTATGTGTGTGTGTGTGTTTTTGTTTTGTTTTTTTTCATTTCTTGCATATTCGTAGTGTATTCAGGAATGCTTCTCATCCCTGATACACTTTTAATTTCTCGTGTTTGTCTTACTACTTGTGTTCTCTTGGCGCAACGCTCATTTCTCCTTTCATTTCTTGTTCCGTTTCTTCCTCCCTTGCTTTCGTCTAATACCTACCTTTAATTCTTGCTTTTAACGTGTTTAGGAGTCCAGACAAGAAAACGAAAAAAAAGAAATTATGGAAAAGAAGATTCCTAAACGTTGGCTAGTTTGTTTTGTGTCTAATACCTTCGTGTCTTAAGTGTTTTTTTTTATGAGGGGTGTTGCTTTTTATCTTTGTAACACTGAACCGTTAATTATTTTTAAGAGTATAAATTTTACTTCTGCAACGTGTCAGCTCTTCTTTTTTTCCTTCTCCTCCTCCTCCTCCTCCTCCTCCTTCTCCTCCCTCGTGTCCCCAGTGGTCGTGTCCCTGACGTCTTTAACTCAGGTCATCTTGGTCATAAGTGGCTTTAATTTGTTGGTCATTAAGGAGTCCCAAAAGAGCTATGACCCTCGAGGTGTGCTGTGACCTGCCTCACCCTGCAACACTCCCCTGCAACACTCCCACACTTAAGGGACAGCATTCAATTTACCTATGTTTACGTAAGAGGGGCGCAACACACAGAGACTCGTAACATACCTACACATAAGAAATTGTACTTTATTCATTTATTTTCCATGTATGAGTGACACTGGCCAAGAGTAACAAAAAATGGAAAAATAAACGACTTACGAGGGTGTCGGTGCTATGAGACAGCCCTAGAGGAAATCCAGTATCATGTGCCTTGAAACTTCCCGATATTGTTATGCTATAAGCACATTAGTACACTATTCTGCTACGCTATACACTGTCAGTATGTTTCAACGTGTACACACCACGCCACAATACACCACACACCATATTACTCATCAAAGATTCCACACACCACCACCACCACCACCGCCGCCACCACCACTGCCATTGCCACTCTCCAACTCCAGAAAATAATTGCTTTCCACTCTCACTCCACTCCCCTCTCTCCTCTCCTCCACCACCACACGCCACCGCGGCACATGACTCACCACACACCCTTTAGGAGAGCGCCTGTACAGTTAACTGACTACTACTACTACTACTACTACTACTACTACTGCCACCACAAGTACATCATCATCATCAACAACAACAACAACAACAACAACAACAACAACAACAACAATACTACTACTACTACTACTACTACTACTACTACTACTAATAATAATAATAATAATGATAATAATAATAATAATAATGATAATGCTGCCACGTCTACCTATTTGGTGCAGGTAATGAACCCTTTACCATCAGTTTAATTAGGTGTTCCACGACGCAAGCATTATGTTCCTCCAAAAGGGATCTGCAGTTTGCCTTATTAAACCTAACATGATGGAACGTGACGCCTTCTGCCTCTGAGACTGTGTTCCCCACGTTAAGGCTTCCACCCCCTCTCCCTTGTCTCCTTTTCTCTGCCCCTTCTTCTCCCCTTGTCTCCCTCCCTCTCTTCTTCCCTCCTGTTCCTCCGTTCGTCCGTCCCTCTGTCTGACTTTAGATTTCTTGGTCTCTTCTTCCTTTCCTCCTTTTGTTCTTGTTTTTTTTCCTTTACTCCTTCTCTCCTTTATTCCTTCCCTCCCTCTTTACCTCCTTATCTCTGTCTGTCTCTTCCTCCTTCCCTCCATTTGTCTCTCGGTCCTTCTTTTCTTTCCTCAGTCTCCTTCATTCTCTTTTTCCCTTCGTCTATCCCTCCTTTCGTCCCTCCCTCTCTCCTTCTCTCCATTCCTCTGTCTGTCTCTCTCACCCTCCTTCTCTCCCTCCCTTCCTCCTTTCCTCCCTTTCTGCCTCCCTCCCTCCCTGCCTCCCTCCCTCCCAGCGCCAGACCTTCAGTTAACTAAAAGATTATAATGTCTTTTTCTTCCACTTTCAGGTTGGTGTCACTTTACACTCGAGTGCAGTGACTGGTGAGGTCAGTGGTGAGTGTGTGTGTGTGTGCGTGTGTGTGTGTGTGTGTCTATGTGTCTGTATATATATTGTTGTGTGTGTCTGCTTGTCTTTTTTTTGTGTGTGTGTCTGTGTTTGTGTATCTTTTGTATGTGTGTGCGTGTGTTGTTTTGTCTTTTGTGTCTTTTTTGTACCTGTGTATTCATTTTATTTTTTTCTGTGTGTGCGTGTGTCTCCTTGTCATTTGTGTCTCTTCTGTGTCTGTCTGTTTTTTTTTTTTTTTTTCTACGATTTTCTTCCCAGTGATTATTTTTAAGATTGCGAGAAAGCGAGAACAAGATGACACGACTCAAAACAAGTAAAAATAACAATAATATGATAAAAAGAGAATGACAGTAAGTGAAATAAAAGGAGAAAGTGGAGATATAACAGTATTTCCTTTTTTTTAATTGAGAAGAGGAAAATTTTGAGTAAAGAAGAATCGTAATAAGGAGAAATGGAAAACTGAGGAAATTAATCGAAAAAGGCGAAGAATGTAAGAAAAAATAAAGTATATAGGAAAAGGGTAACAATATGAGAGAGAGAGAGAGAGAGAGAGAGAGAGAGAAAATATATATAAGGAAAGAAAGGGTTAAGGTAAGGAAGGTTCTGTAGATAGCAGTGAACCGGCAGAACATCACTACCTATTGTGACCCCATTACCCTCCCCACGTGTTCTCTCCCCCCTTTCCCCTCCCGCTTCCTTACCCACCCAGCCTTCCTTAAGCGCCGCACGAACCGAGGGAGGAAAGGGAGAGATAGAGGGGAGGGTAAGGGAGGGAAGGATGAGAGAGAGAGAGAGAGAGAGAGAGAGGTGGGTAAGGGAGGGGAGGGAAGGGTAGGAGAGATGGGAAAGAAAATGGGATGATGAAGCCTATTGAGAGTATTGGTAGAGGAAGTGAGAGTAAACACACACCCGGAACCTGCTGGGGAGAAGAGAGGGATAGCAGAGGGAGAGGAGAGGGAGAGGGAAGAGGTTTTAGCAAGGGATGGGGGGAAGAAAGTGAGAAATAGGGAAAGATTCAAGGGATGTAGAAGGAAGGGAGAGGAGAAGGAGAGGGGAAGGTGTAGCAAGAGGATGGGGGGAAGAGAGGAACAGGGAGGGAAAAGGAAATAAAGAATGGAGGAAGAAGAGAGAGAGGAGGGTATAGCAAAGAAGGATGGGAGGAATGTGAAGAAGAGAGAGAGAGAGAGAGAGAGAGAGAGAGAGAGAGAGAGAGAGAGAGAGAAGCAAGGGAAAGGAAAGGAAGAAAAGGAAGAAAATGTGGATTGGAGAAAAGAGACATAGATGAAAATAAAGAAAAAAAAACACAGAGAGAAAACAATAAAAGATAAATAAGATAAACACATTGATAGAATTTAACTTGATAGATTTTCATTCACCATCACGATTTTCTTCCTTTTTTTTTCCCCTCTTATTTTTCTCCCCGTCTAGCAAATGGGGTTCTTCCGTAAAACCTCCCAAGTCCCGTTAGTGGCGTGGGTAAATGTAGGGGCTTGTGTGTGTGTGTGTGTGTGTGTGAGGCTGGCGGTAAGGAGTCTGCGGGGGGAAAGGGGCAAGGCGGCAAGTCGTAGAGGGCGTGGCTACAGGAGATGTGAGGACTGAGGAGGCAGGTGTGTCGTGATGGGAACGCCGGCGACCTGGGGAAGTATCATTAGGGGTGTTTGTTTGAGCCCAAATGAATGTCGTGAAAATACGGGAGGAGGAGATTACTTGAAGGAATAGACGGAAGTTGAAAGGAAAAGAGTTAGTAAGAGGAGGAGGAAGAGTTAATAGGGAAAGGGGATGTTGCAAGAGATACAGGCATAGAAAAGAACGAGGAAGAGAAGAAGGAGGAGGATGAGATGGAGGAGGAGAAAGAGGAGGTTTGGAGGAGAGAGGGAAACTTACCAAGAAAAAATGGGAAAATGAGACTGAGCAGGAGGACTAAAAGGAATAGATGGAGAAGGAGGAGGAGGAGGAGGAGGAGGAGGAGGAGGAGGAGGAGGAGGAGAGGAGGATTGGAGCTACTTTAGAATGTGCAAGTCAAGGGACCACTTTTGTGCTCTCGCTTCCTTGACTTCCTGGGGAGTGGAGCACGTTCCTGTTGCGCCGCGGAGCTTCCCGAGGCCCACCACTCACCACTCCGAGCATCCTCATTTTCACCCACCGGAGGCTCATGCCCTTCCTCTCCCCGCGACCCGACTCATATCCGCCGCCTGGAACTTGCACACCCATTTACCTTCCCCCTTGGAGCATTCCGCACCCAGTCAGATGAACACAGGAGAGGAGCGTGAGAAAGTGGCGGTGGTGGTGTGTGAGGGAATGGCTGGTATTGACGCCTAGGAACACTCGAACCTTGTCAATGAAACACGTCCCGAGAATGAGTGATTGCCAAGAGACCTCCATGAGAAGCAACAGTTTGCGTGTCAACACTCTGCCTGCCGTGCATTAGTCAGAGTTTGCACAGACTGATGGTTTGAATTCAGTGATAAGTCGAGCGTATCGTCTTATGTGTTTGTCGCCCCGAAACTTGCCGCAGCGAACGTTTCTTTATATTTATCCAGACTCCACGAATCATGTTTACTAAGGCATGGCGACTCCCGCGCTTGACTAAGAGGAAAGGAGAAATGCAGCGAATATGGCAGTAAAACGAACATAAGGGAAATATGCACATGTATAAGCACATCATTGCATCTGTTTCGATTTGCAAGTAAGGACCATGTTCTGAAGCACTTCTGTGCCACACCTGCACTATTTCAAAATGGTCTTGTTGAAGTGTCACGGGTTTTTAATGGTGTTTTTACGATTATAATGACAGATTAACCAGATTTTCACATTATTAACAGGAGAAACACTCCTGAGAACCCGATTAATCATCTCTGTGGCCTTTGAAAATAGTCGTGGTGAGAGAGCGAAGCGTTTCTGAACACGGGCCTAAGTTTTAACAACGTGACTGCGGCATAATGACGTGGGCAGGTGTGCAGATCAGCAGCGAGTCTGAGGCGAGCACACTAAGCACCAGCAGAGGTTCAGAAATGAATAACAAGTGCGTAATAATCATTCCTTTGTCATGAGTGAAAGAATGATCGAGAACGTGAAACATTAGCTGGTGTCATCTTCATTAGATGGTATCTTCTTCAATGATCCAACGAACTCTGCCTGTGAGTCGTAGCTACTTAATTAAATTCTATGAGCATGGGCTCTAAAAATAGTTGTCTGAATTAATTTGCAAGGCACGGCAAGAGAGGCCCGTCACTAGGCAGACACCGTTACTGTTTCAGCCTGGCGTACCCAGCGCCACACACCGGGCCGCTCAGGATGTCCGGGTGGGATCCTCACCGTCCGGTATCGAGTTGGCGTGAGAAAAAAAGTCGACAACCAGATTCTTTTTCGGTCATGGGAAGTTTTTCGGTGTGTTGAGGTACGATCAGGGCCGCGGGCTGCGAGCTAAACATTGTAAACCCGAGCACCAGTTATTAGCTCGGCGCTGTTCATTGATCCTTTGTCCAGTGTAATATACATATATGAGGGATATATTACCGTATTTAGATGTACTCATTTTACGGAGGAACGTGAGGAGTTGCGTGGCGAGTCTCTAATGATTATTTATGTGGATGCCAAACAGTGGCGTCTGTGGCCGAAGAGCGAGGACTGCGGTGGGTGTCGCGGGGGTCTGCGGCCACATCGGCCAGTCTCTCTGGACCTCACTGTCCTGTCACTCACGGGAGCCAGACCAACTGACAGCTGCACACAAAAAAACAGAAAAAATTCGACCATTCTTATTGTTCGTCGGGAAATGGCGACTTAGTATTCGGTGTGGCGAGGCAGTGAGTGTTGTGCGGCGAGGGCGAGGCATTGCTGGCGTGCGTGGGATGCTTTTCATCTGTCCCGGGGCAGCGGCGAGGCGGGACTGTCCGGTATCGCCTTAATGATGGATGCAAGAGTCACCTGCAGGCTTCCCGGCACGGAGTGAGAGGGAGGTCGTGGCAGTCGAGAACGATGTACTACACGTCGCGGGGACGGCATCCGGGACGGGTGACGGTAATGGCAGCGGTCGTGATGATAGTCATGTGTCGGTGGCGGATGTCGTTCCAAGATGCATTCCGTTTCGATGTATTTTCTCCCCACCACAACCACCACCACCACCACCCCCACCACCACCACCACCACCACCACCACCACCACCACCACCATCACCACCACCGCCATCCTCTGCAAGCACTTAATACCACTATGCTGTGCCGACACAAGCCTCCCTAATCCCTGGCAGGCCGCTCCTCGCCCCCAGAACCTGTATGCGTGCTGCTGCTGCTTGCCGGTAAAAGCAGAACCACTAAATGCTTTTTGAGGAGACGTGTATAAAACAGTTGCCCGGGATTGGAATACCGGCCACTCAGGGAGGGCGTGAGTGTGAGGGTGGCCGCAGGAACACGAGAGGAGGGAAGGAAAGCCGGGTGTGGGAGGAAGCCGGGCCGGGGTGAGGCAGGAGAGGTGGTCGGGGAGCCTGGCCTCAGACGGTCAGTCCCGGCGCGGCAGTGTGGAGGCTGGGGTGTAATGCTGACAGAATTTAGGGAGAGGTTGGGCGGGAGGAACAAGTTTTTGGGCGGGCTAAATTGAGGGAATGGGCGGGAGGGCGTACATGTAGGCAGGGGGAGAGGGCGGGCGGTGGGGAGGGAGGGCGGGCAGACAGTACTCCAGTTGGCGGGTCGAGATCGGATAGTATCAAGAACATTAGCATTCCTCCCGGGGACTTATCCAACCATTACCCCGCCCCCCTCCACCCTCCCCTCCCCGCCTACTCCCGCCCCTGCTGCTTCTACTCCTCCTATTACTGCCGCACCTGCTTCTGCTCCTCCTGGTTCTTTGGCTTGTGTTCTTATTCCTCGCTTCGCCTGGTCTTTGCTGACTATTTCTGTCGCTTCCTCGCTCTGCCGTTCGTTCTTCTTTCGCTACGTTCCTTGCGGGGTGGCGGCCAGCTGGTGTGTTGCAGGCCCGCCGCCGGTGTCGCCCTCTGCCCCTTGAGGACTCAGGGAAGGGAAGATCTGGGTGTCGGAGGCCGCTTCAGGGTCACCCGGCACACGACGCGACGCCCATGCTGTGTTTAAACGTTATTAACTCGTCCACGCGAACGTTGGCGGTGGGGATGACACACCACCACCACCACCACCACCACCACCACCACTGCCACCACCACACCACGCAGGAGCTTCACCACAATACCACCTTCCGCTCTGCACACCCCTATCCCACTTCACCATACCTTCACCACATTGACACTCCCATGCAATCTGTCACAACACGCCGCCATCCGGGCCAGCCACGCATCCACTTCCACCTCCCACATCCATGTCCACAGCCTGCCACAACACTCACCAGCGCCCTAAGTATACCACGCCACGCCGCACCACACCATCACGCCACCCATGTCTCACCGCACCAGCACACCGCCGCCTCCAGCCCATCACATCGCCGCACTCACCGAAGCACCATTATTCAATCTCCAGCACACCAACGCATCACGCCGCGCCACACCGCCGCCCGCCGCACCACACCACCGCCAGCACACAACCCTTAAGTATTTTTTATATACTGCCACCAGCCGATCATTACCGGGCCGTCCCTCATCGCCAGGTCAGGCCCGCTATTTGCGTCAGGCGCTGAGGCGGCGGTAATCCATTACCCGGGGGTGGCCGCCGCGCGGGGCTCCCCAGAGAGGCTGCTGATTAATTAACAGCTGATCAACACCTGATCGCTGCGTGGCGTGGAAAATTGTCGTTTGGCCGAGTTGAGTAATGCCCGCCATCTGTTAGGATGTCCCCCGCCGCCATCTGGTCACGCCGCCTCACGCTCGCTGCCCGACGTCGCCACGCCTCCTCCCCGGCCTCCCTCGGGCACGTACGGGAAGACGCTGCCGTGTCTTGCGCCTCTCTGCCTCGTCACTTCCTCGTCCGTGGTTGTCTTCCCGTCATGGTATCTCGGTGGTCGGGGCAGCCGCGTCACGAGCCGCCGCCCCGCCACAGGTAACGCCAGCTGGGCACCGCAGCGTCGCAACAATCAGGCCACCTTGACCTCCTGAAGCGTGTGAAAGCAGGTCACTTCTCACCTCCATGACCCGAGTGACCCGCGGCACACTCCGGTCAAAGACGAGCCGGATTAAGGTCAACTTCCCATACTTCCTCCTCCTCCTCCTCCTCCTTTCCATTCTTTTCTTCTTCTTCTTCTTCTTCTTCTTCTTCTTCTTCTTCTTCTTCTTCTTCTTCTTCTTCTTCTTCTTCCTTCTTCTTCTTCTTCTTCTTCTTCTTCTTCTTCTTCTTCTTCTCCTCCTCCTCCTCCCGTCCTTTCTTTCCTCATTCCCTCCTTCTTCCTCTGCCTCCTCCTCTTTCTCTTTCTCCTCCCTCTCCAATTTATATCTTTTCATTTTCATCATCTCCTCACTTATCACCTCCGCGCTTCGTATCCTCTCACCGCCTCCTCCTCCTCCTCCTCCTCCTCCTCCTCCTCCTCCTCCTCCTCGCCTCCTCCTTTACAAAGTGCTTCTCTTTTTTTTACTCCTGCGTCACGTCTTTTTCTCCCGTCGCGTTCCTCCCTTTGTCTTCATTTTCCCTTTTATTAAATTCTGCACCTGTATTTGTTTTTCCCTTCTTCCTATTTTCTTTCCTTTGCCTTTCTGTAATTTTACTTTTCTTTTTCTCTTCCTTCTCACTTCCCAGTTCCGTTATCCTCTCTTCTTCTCATCTCCTCTCTCTCTTTCTCCGCGTCTCTTTACTTCCCCTTCCGTATCTCCTCTCTTTCTCTCTTCCTCAGTTGTTCTCTCCTTTTATTCTCTTCCCATCTTTTATAATTTTCTCCGTCTCTTCCTTTTTGACTCTCTCTTCCTATCCTTTCTTGTCTCTTTTATCCATTTGTCTCATCTACCTTTCTCTCTTCCTATCATTCGTCTCCCCTTTCTCTATTCTTCTCTTTCCTCCTCATTCTCTCTGTCTCTTTCCTCTCTTCAGTCCTTTTCCTTCCATCCTCTTCATTCTCTCCTCTCTCCTTTCATCCTTCCTCTTTATCTGCTTCTGAATATCTTCTTCCTCTTTTTTTTCAATGTACTTATCCTCTTCCCTTTCTTCATATTTTCTTTTCCTCTGTCCTTTCCTCCTTCTCCCCATCCTATTTACCCTCTTCCTTCTCCTCCTCCTCCTCCTCCTCCTCCTCCTCCTCCTCCTCCTCTCCCTCAGCCCTTGTCCACATATCAATATCTATCTGGCCATTGTCTTTTCCCAGTTGTCTCTCACTGTAAGAAAAAAACAAGGGAGAAATAATTACATTTTCACTCGAGAGAAAATGGAACCCTGGTGTCTTGTTGAGGGGGAATGTCACTGGCTCTCTCTCTCTCTCTCTCTCTCTCTCTCTCTCTCTCTCTCTCTCTCTCTCTCTCTCTCTCTCTCTCTCTCTCTCTCTCTCTCTCTCTCTCTCTCTCTCGTCTTTTTCATGTGTGTACAACGGTTTTGGAGAAGAGAGAGAGAGAGAGAGAGAGAGAGAGAGAGAGAGAGAGAGAGAGAGAGAGAGAGAGAGAGAGAGAGAGAGAGAGAGAGTAAGGTGATGTGGCGAAGAAGAAAAAGAAGAACAAGAAACGAAAGAACATAAAAAGGAAGAGAATGCAATACGTAGAACAGAAACCAAATAAAAAGAAACAAAAAGAAGAGAAAAAAACCATGAACAAAACAAAATCCATAACAAAAAAAAACAACAAACAAAGAAAACGAAGAATAAAGGGTAACTAGGATAAGGATGAAGAGAAGAACAGGAGGAGAAGGAGGAGGAGGAAGAGAAGAGGTGACAACGACAACACCTGAAGATTAATTACAAAATCAACGTTGGGAGGACCAGGACAAGGTAGGGGAGGAGGAGGGAAGGCTATTACTGGTAGTGGTGGTGGTGGTGGTGGAGAGAGAGAGGGAGAGGGAGAGAGGAAGGCGTACTGGGGCGTGGGAAAAGCTGACTTATCATTAATTTAAGCTCTTGTAAGGTATATGAGGTCAATTACTCCACAGGTAGACTCATTTGTGGGTTTCAATCGTGTATTTAACCCTTCACTGTCGGGCGATTTTTCTCGTAATCACCTACAGCGTTTTTATTTAGGCTCGTGTTTGTAGTACAGTCTCTTTGAATTGGTAAAGGATCTGCAGAGGGTGGGGAAAAGTGACGGAGGACGTGGAGGATGAAAGTCAGGGAATGGAGGAGGATAACAAGGAAGAATGGGTTGTTGGTGTTTGTTTTGTACCCTAGAAAAAAAAATGGCAATTAGCGTCCTATTCTCTCTTATTCTCTTCTTTTTTTTCTTTACCATGCATATTTTTTACAGTGATATACACGTTTCCGAAGAGTGACCAAAGGATAGGTAGTCGGTGAAGCTCTGGTGCCTAGAAAAAGCCGAAAATTAACCTTCTGCTCTCTCTCCTATTCTCAACCTTGCATTTCTTTACAGCGCAATAGATGTTTATAAAGAGAGAGACTAACAAATAAACAGTTAGTAAGAATTCTGGAATCCTGAAAAAAAAGAAGAAAACTAATCATCAGTTTCTCTCCTGTCTTCTACTCTTCTCCTTTACCATGCATTATTCACAATACAGTACATTTTTAAAAAGAATTACCATGGTAGTGAAAGAGTTAACAAAGACCCAAGTATGTTCTGGGCGGGACGAGCTGAGAAGTGAAAGAATGACCGGGTCCTCTCGTTTCTAGCTCTGGTATTGATCACAGGATTTGCATACGTCCTCTGATATTCCCTCCTGGTGGTTACATGGGCGTGGCTAGCCAGTGATAGGTGCTGGCTGCGTCTCTTATGGCTCTGAAGGGGATGGGTCAGGTATGTAGGGAAGGGGTGGATGAGTGTTCGAGAGGATATGGGAAGATATGTAGGATGGGGAAGTGATATAAGAGTGGTAGTTACTATGGATGGTCGGACGAGGAATGGGGAGGAAAGTGGATAGGTGGACGGATATGGGACGTTAATGGGTAGATATATAGGAAGGGAAAGGAATGTGGAACGGATGGTAGATAGTGGTAGTTAATGTGGATGATGTGGATGGGTATGGGAGGGAATGAAGAAGGAAGGATATGGGATGAGTGTTTGAGGGGATATGAGAGAATTAGGTTGGTAGTGGAAGGGGACAGAACAAGTGTTAGAGGGGAATATGGGAAGCTAGGTAAGGGAAGAGTAGAGAACGAGTAGTAATTAGTCTGAGAAGTTGATTTGCTTCTCTAATCAGTCACCATTTTGCTCATGTCCTGTTGTGTGTCAGAGTTTACACGTGTACAGCATTATATTCCATCTTTTCGACGCTTCCCCATCGTTTATTGTAGTGTTTATTTCCTATTTTCTCCTCTTTTTATTTTATTTTATTTTTTTATCAATTTATTTATTTTTTTTTGTGTACTTTTACCTTCCTCCTCATCCGTATTTGATCTTCATAAGTTTTCTCCTTCACTCTCTTCTACAGCTTACTTCATGTCTTTGCACCCTCTTCTCTTCCCCAACTGTCTCCTCCTCCTCCTCCTCCTCCTCTTCTCTGGCTCTTCCTTCGTCTCCTCCTCCCTCTCCTTCATCTCCTCCGTCAGGAATCTCACCTCATAAAGTGTAATCTAAAATATAATCGGAACAACATTCTATGCACGGGAACAAATTCATCACCAGAACAATAGTCAAGGCACGTTTTCTGTCCTGCCTCCCCGGCTCGTCATCTCAAACCAGAGGCCTTTGATCTGCACTTCGCTGGTGACCCCAACCATGATACCCCGAGCTGTTGCTGTTGAGGGTGGTGGTGGTGGTGGATAGAAGTGTGTGTGTGTGTGTGTGTGTGTGTGTGTGTGTGTGTGTGTGTGTGTGTAAGCGCGCACTCATCTGCAACAAGGCTGAAACGGGTAACTACATTGAAAGTTAAGTAAAGATTGACCTGGCAGAGAGAGAGAGAGAGAGCGTGTGTGTGTGTGTGTGTGTGTGTGTGCTCGCAGAGAGGCAGCAGGGAGGCACAAGGGAGGTAGCCGGCGTGTAACAGTCGTAATCCCCTAAGTCGGGCCCTCAGTTTCCGCGGAGGCTGGCTGCGTGGCGTGGCGTGACGTCCGTGTATCTCCCAGCTCTTCCCAGCCTCCACACGCCCTCCCCACCAGCCCCCTCCTGCCCCTAACCCGTCCCCCACCAGCCCCCCACCAGCCCCCTCACTCATCCAACCATCCCCCGAAAAAAAAGCACGTAAAGGAACTCCGCGAAAGGTGAACTCGGC
>NC_087158.1:27802039-27804539 GCF_035594125.1 Scylla paramamosain | reverse complement strand
CTGGTCTCCGCGGAATGAAGGAAACGCGAAAATTAGTTTTGTTGCAAAGTTGGGGTGATGGGCAGGCGTGTTTTGCTGCAGTCTGCCCCCTGCTGGAGAGGGCGAGAGCTGGGGAGACGGAGGAAGGGGAGGGAGAAGGGGGAGGGCCCTGGGCATAGGCGGCCGTGTTGGGAGACAGTGAGGAGGTAAGAAGGGAGGGGGGAGTGTAGATTTTGTGGGAGAATCCTTAAAAGAGTTCATATGAAAAAAAGTGTGTGATTGTGTGTGTGTGTGTGTGTGTGTGTGTGTGTGTGTGTGTGTGTATACGTAGAAAAAAATACATTCAAACGTAAGAGAGAGTAAGAAGAGGGAAGTAAGACAAGACAAGGAGACAATGACAACGGTAAAAGAGATTGACCTAAAAGAAGAAAAAAAAAATAGGAGAGGAAAGAAGTGGACACCATGAAGGAAGGAATGCACGGAGGGACAGAGATAACAGATGGAGGGGGGAGGAGAGGGAGGGCAGCTCGGGATCCCACCACCTGACTCCCCCTCCCCCAACCCCCACGCGGACCTCTCCCTCCACCTCCCAGGGATAGATGACAGGGGAGGATTTCACATTCAATCTATTAATATATAAATAATGATATCCCTCCATCTGTATATTGTGTCTCCTCCTAAAACAGGTAAGGGGGGAGAGGAGTGTTACCTGAGCGATGAGGGAGGGATGGAGGGAGGGAGGGAGGGAAGAGGTAAGAGAGCGGACAGGTGAGGTAAAGAGTCTGTCAGTCAATTAAGCATCAGGTAAGAACAATAGCAACTATAGGTTATAAAGGTAAGGAGGAGGAATGTTTCTGGTTACCTCTATTCCTCCTCCTCCTCCTCCTCCTCCTCCTCCTCCTCCTCCTCCTCCTCCTCCTCCACTTCCCCCCCTCTTGCTCTTCGAATCCTTCTCATCTTTCATCTCCTCTCTCCGTCCTGTCTTCATTTCGCTCTGTACTCCCATCCTCCTCCTCCTCCTCCTCCTCCTCCACCTACTACTCCTTTTCGTCCTCGTCCTCATCTTTTCGTCGTCATGGTCCTCCTCCTCCTCCTCCTCCTCGTTCCCTCCTCATCCTCCTCCTCCACACTAATGGCGTCTCGCCTGGGTGGAGCCGCTTCCTTGCTTCTCTTATAACATTTATACAAACGATCCACGTCGCTATCAGCCGTGCTATCGTGCCTGTTGTCTCGTCACTGCTCCCGCTGCCAATATATCATTTACCGGGGACATGGCCACGACCACCGACCTCACCCACCACCGCGTTTTCTGTTAGCCTCGAGCCTCGAAGAAAATGGTTTGTCGCAAAGAGAAAATGAAAGTTCGAGAGAGAGAGAGAGAGAGAGAGAGAGAGAGAGAGAGAGAGAGAGAGAGAGAGAGAGAGAGAGAGAGAGAGAGAGAGAGAGACTATAATATTTCTATGGACAAATGATTATGGTGATGGTGGTAATGATAGGAGAATAGAAGGAGGAGGAGGAGGAGGAGCATTCTCCCAGCGATTACAGTCGTGATTATTGCTTTAGTAGCACCGGCAGCATTAGCAGCAACATCAGTAGTAGCAGTAATAGGAGGAGTAGTAGCAGTAGTAGTAACAGTGGTACTGGCGGCCGTGGTGGAGCATGCTGGAGCGTCGGCGAGTCAGCGACAGACCAGGCTGGGAGTGGGAACTATATATCATGAGGCCTGGTGATGCAAGCACTGGAACCTGGAGCAGGGAAGCAGCGGGGGGCGGGCGAGGAGGTACGAGAAGGAGAACGGGAGGAGGAGTAGGAGGGTTAGCAGGTAAAGTGTACTGGAGACAAGCAGGTGAGCAAGTTAGAAGACAAGCAGGCAGACGGGTAGGCAAGAAGGAGTAAGGGAGGTGGAGTGTAAGGGGAGAGGGGAGAAGAAGGAGAGCTAGCAGGTAAAGTGGAGACAAGCAGGTAAGCAGGTTAGAAAGCAAGCAGGCAATCAGGCAAGCAGGTAGGCAAGCAAGCAAAGAGCAGGAAAGGAGGTGGAGGGCAAGGGGAGAGGAGGGGAGGAGGAGAGCCACCCAGGCAGGCGGAGTCCCTTGTTCGATGTTTATGATATTGGTTGGGCAGCCTCCTGTAATTACCTCCTTAATATTCATAGGGCTTCATTAGTTACCTGGCGTCTCCCTTCGTCTTTATCGAGGATTCATTTCTTTATTCAACTCTCCATTGTGTCTTTTGCCTTGCTGCTCATTTGAGATCTTCTTTTTCTTCATCTTTTTTTTTCTTTTTTTGTGGTGGAGGGGGATGTGAACTGTGGAGGGGAAGAAGGGGTACAGCAGTGAATGGATTCTCTTGTTTTTTTTATTTCTTCTTCTTTTCGAGTCCGATATATAGCGTCATATGTATGTTGGTGTTGTTGTTGTTGCTGTTATTTGTCAGGTGTTATTGTTGTTCTTTTAGTTGTAGCCTGTTATCTTTCATCGTCTTCTTCCTTGTTTTATTTTTTTTTTACCCTTCTTTTTTTCCT
>NC_087158.1:27782039-27797039 GCF_035594125.1 Scylla paramamosain | reverse complement strand
TACGAAATGGAATAATCTTACACACCACTGCTTGTTTCATTCAATATTCCCCTTTGGAGTTCTGACGTGTATTCTAATATGGACCCGATTATATGTCCAGGCGAGCCTTGAACTGGGCGTAGCCGCGAATGTAGAGCAGTGAAGGAGGAGGCGAGGCTACGAGGGTGAGCGTGAGTGTGAAGTACGGGGAGATAACAAACCCGGGAGGACAGGAAAGGGAGGGAGGGAGTATCTTGGTATCGTAGCATCGTAGCATCATTTCTTCCTCCTCGTTACCAGAGCTCGTGTTCGACGCTATTGTTCGTTTTCTTCGTTTGCGTGCCAACAGGTGGCGGTGGCGGTGGTGGTGCCTCGGTGAGTGACACGCCCTCAAACCAGTCCTCCGGGGCGCACACCTGTACAGTGGCGTGATGGATACCTGTCATGGATGCGGGACACTTGATACGTCTATGGGACACACCTGTTCCCCGACCGCCCCCTTTGCACTTGTGTTACCTATCCGGCTTCTCTGTCGCACTTTAAAGGTCTCCATCCCCTCCTTTTCTCGCGTCATCCTTCCTCCCTCCTCTCTCTCTCTTTCTCCGTCCTGCCGTCGCCTCGCCTTTGCTTCCTCGCCGAGACCAGCTGCGAGGTGCTTAGGCAGTCAGTGCAGTTTGCCAGTCAGTCAGTCAGTCAGTTAGTCAAACAGAAAGTCAATTAGTCATTTAGGTGACCAAACATTTAATCGGCTCATCAGACACAGTCAATAAGCTAGTTGGCAATCGTTCATCCGTATCGAATATTGATACCTACACTTCATTTTCATGCAACCTGCTCACACCTGCCTCACACCTGCCCACTCAGCACACACCTGTGGCGGCACACCTTCCTTCCTTGCCTGCCTTTCCTCACTCATTCCTGTGCCCCGCCTGCCGTACTCTGTCCACACCTGCCTCGGTCTCACCTCGTACTTTGCCGGCTTGGCTCCGCTGGCGTTAATTAATTAGGGATGATTTTTAAGAATCACATACCCCCCTACTACCTGTTGTTACACATGGGGTCTTCTTTATCTAATTATAACTTAACACTAGGAAGACTTTTACACACACACACACACACACACACACACACACACACACACACACACACACACACACACACACACACACACACACAGTTTCCCTCCAAGTACTGGGAAGACTCAGGTAATATCCTTCACCTTTTGTTACCTGAGAGTCACCTACCTATCCGCCCCTCTTAGCTTTCCCTGCCTCCTTCCCTCCTCCTCCCCCCTCCCTCTCCTCCTCCCTTGGTGACGTCCTCCCTCACAAGAGCTATTTCCCCCCATCTAATCACATTAACCTCCGCCTCGTCCCGTTTCCCCTTACCCCTGACCACCACCTGATACCCGCCCCTGCAGCCAATTAGCCTTGAGATGCCGCTGGTAATGCCTCGGAATAAAATATGTTGGGTAATCTACGTGAATGCGTTACGGAAGGGAGTAATGTGCTTTTAGTTGCCGGGAATCACTCAGTCACTCTGCCATTTACTCAACTGTCCACTCACTCACAGCTCACTCCTCCGTCAAACGCTCTCACTCTCTCTCTTCCTCTCTCTTTCTCTCTCTCCTTGCCTCTCCCTCGCTCCCTCTCTCTTCCTCTTCTCACCTGTCTTGCGCCGCTTCCTCTTCCTCGCTTCAGTCTTCAGTGTAAGGTTAAGCTGACACCTTGAGAACCCTATGCATTTATTATTATCATCTCCCCTCTTCTCTCATTCCTCTCTTACTGTCACTACCCTGCCTCATTTCTACCTCCTCCTCCTTCAAGGGCTACCAGACTACCAAACCAGCCTCCCTGTCTCTAATCTCATCCCCCCCCTTCCCATTTTAATAGCCTTCCTTTGACCACCAGCTTCCGTCTAGTGTCTTCCCCCTGCCTCCCTCCCTCTCTCTCTCTCATTCTCCCTCCCTTCACCTTTCTCTCCTCCGCTGCGATACCTCCCTTACCGTCTTACCTTACCCTTACCCCATTGTCCCTGCCTATCGCCTTATCCTTGGGCTTCTGTCCCTGCCGTCTTGCCCCTTCATACATTTCCCATCCTTCACCATACCTAGCCACCCACCCTCTCCCGCCTCCTATTAACCTTCCCCCTTCATTCTGACTATTCCGGTCCACTGTGTCCACCTTTCCTTGCGTCATCCATGGGACTGTCCTTTGAAACACTTCTACGCAGCACCTTTACTAGTTTCAAAAGCCTTTACTTGAGGTTACACTGATTTTTAAGGGTGTTTTTAGGGTTCTGATGATAGACTGACAAGATTTCTGTGTTATGAAAAGGAGAAAGCCCGGCTAAGCATCACTGTGGCCTTTGGAAATTGCCGTGGTCGTGGTGTGGATAGAGAGTAAAGCGTTTCTGAACACTGGTCACGGTCTCACACTCCAGCATTCCCAGCCCAGCGAGGACCTCCCCAGGAAATGGTGAAAAGATTGCGTTACCTACTCCTATGGTCCTGTCCCTTTCTTTGAGGAGGAGGAGGAGGAGGAGGAGGAGGAGGAGGAGGAGGAAGAGGAATCAGGACGTAGTGTGAAGGAGGCAAGGGTCAAGTGACACACCCTAAGAGGGAGAGAGAGAGAGAGAGAGAGAGAGAGAGAGAGAGAGAGAGAGAGAGAGAGAGAGAGAGAGAGAGAGAGAGAGAGAGAGAGAGAGAATACTTGAATCTGAATACTTCAGAATCTACGCTTTAACTAAATACTCTTACTGTTACGTACGAATGTTTCTAACCATAACACACACACACACACACACACACACACACACACACACACACACACACACACACACATACACACACAGGAAGCGGTAAATACTCGTTCAGACAAAGCATTCCGCCGAGTTGTATTTCTTAAAGGAAAATATGCGAGAAACCTTTGGTGCGCATGCAGGAAACGGTAAGGGAATAATTTAGTGCACGAGAGACGAGGCGCGGGAGGAGGAGGCGAACCCAGCACGGCATCCGGGTAGGCTGGGTGAGAGAGAGAGAGAGAGAGAGAGAGAGAGGAGAGAGAGAGAGAGAGAGAGAGAGAGAGAGAGAGGAGAGAGAGAGAGAACTTTATTTCTTTATTTTCCATTAATTTTTCAATCTAACACTATATGGAAAGAAGAGAAAGAGCAAAAAGGGAAGAAAAGAGAGAAAATAGGAGAGTTTGGAAGGAAGAAGAGGGGAAAGGAAAGGAAAAGAAGTTAAGGAAAGAGAGAGGGAGACAAGGAGATAGAGAGAGAGGAAGGGAGAAGAGAGAGAGAGAGAGGGAAGAAGTTAGGGAGAGAAAGACGGAGGGAGGGAGCGAGGGTCGTCACGGAATATGTAATCAGGACTTGTATAAGGATCTAGGGCAGTGGTTCTCAGCTCGTGGGCAGCGGCGTGTTCCCAGCTGGGCCTCGGATCTTTGTGAATCAACCATTATGAGCTGCTGCAGGTGAAGACAGAGAGGCAGAATAGAACTGAGCTTTAGGAAAGTCTCGAGTGTTTGCAAGATGATGGTTTGGACGTATTAAAAGTAGAAAACACGTGAATTTTTCCTGCGAATCTAGAGTTTTTTGAAGGATTTTGTGCGTACAGTGGATGTTTGTATGAAGACTTAACGAGGTGCAAACGTAATAAGCTGGAGAAGGATGATACAGCGGGACTTGTTTGTTTGTGTGTAAATTGCGTTACATCATGTCACATCGTGTTTCCGGTGACGAGGGCAGGGCAGGGGGTATGTTAGGTGATAGGGGCAGCAGTGTCCACGTGGCGGCATCTGAGAGGCAGGGCGGAACGGAAGAAAGTACCTACAGAGCCCCCAAAATGCAGTAATAAGTCTCTTGTTTACATAAGAGCGAGCTGTCTGATTTATTCTTACCTGTGAGAAACGAAACAAAAAAAAATGCATTCCTTCGAAGACGCAAACTTTTATAATATGTAAGTGTGTGTGTGTGTGTGTGTGTGTGTGTGTGTGTGTGTGTGTGTGTGTCGGAACGTGCGTGCGGTATACCTGTTTATCAGAATCCCAGTATATCTTGTCTCTTGTGTAAATTATCTTAGCCACTTAGAGGAGGCGTGAAATGTTCCTATAAGTCAGTGTGCTGCTCGGCGTGTCCTTGGCGGGGAGGCTGACGAGGCGGCGGGGACGTGTGTGAGGGGAGAGGGACGTGGTATGGCGGTGATGGTAATAGTGGTGGTTGTAATGGTGATGGTTACAGGGATAATTCTTTTTTTTATATGCAAGAGGAGAGTAGCATAGAGCAATAAAAGGCTGTGAAGAATGGCCTACTGAAGGTGCAAGTCCCCGAAGAGTGTAGTCAAAGGGCTTATCCAAAATTTTAGAAGTGTCTCGTTGTATAGGGACACTATTACCAAGAGGAATGTGTATAGTGATTGGTGACTAGAGATACGACCCTTAATGTCCATACAGTAGGTCATCTCTCATCTCACCTCATCTCATCTCCACTACAGCTTCCTCTTTCCTCATCTCCACAACCAAGATTCCTATTTTCACACTTTTTTCTCATTCACCTCAACTCACTCCTCATCCTTGTCTTCTTTACCATTCTTGTCTTTTTCATTCTCATTCTCATGCGCATCATTTTCCTCGTCATTTTACGAAACGAAGGAGGGAGGGAATGTAGTGATGATGCCGGTAAAGGTAATTGTTATGGTGGTGATGATGAGGCATACAGTAGTAGGAGGAAATTTGCCTTGCTGGGAAGTGAGTGCTTGGGAGGGGAGGAGGCCCTGGTCGACTCCCACACAACTATTGGATGCTTGGAACGAAATATATTCAGCACATTTAAATTGATCGCAAACCAGTTTTTAGAGGCATGAGCGCGGCAGGACCGTCCTTCTCTGTAGATTAAATGTGTAGGAGGGATAATTCTCTCTCTCTCTCTCTCTCTCTCTCTCTCTCTCTCTCTCTCTCTCTCTCTCTCTCTCTCTCTCTCTCTCTCTCTCTCTCTCTCTCTCTCTCATCACGTCATTCAATTTTGCTTCACGTGAGGGCAAGACGTTTATTCAATCTTATCTTTACATTATTGTTCTCTTGTCAGGACTTACTTAAATCTATCCTACTGATTATGTTCCTGTTCATTATATGTGCGTCAGTATAAAAAAAAAAAAAGAATGAATTGAAGGGTGCAGCGAGTTTGGAGGAGAGGTCGTGACGGGGATGAGCCAGAGAGAGAGAGAGAGAGAGAGAGAGAGAGAGAGAGAGAGAGAGAGAGAGAGAGAGAGGTGTTCGAATGGTGATCACATCGTATTGTCTCAAAAGAACGACAACAACAACTAACAGAAATAAACCAAGTATATACGAAAGTGTCTTCCTGCCTCAGTTTGTCGCTAAATCATTATCTTACGTGCTTACGATTAATGTTTTCTTCATGGCGTAAGAGAGAGAGAGAGAGAGAGAGAGAGAGAGAGAGAGAGAGAGAGATGCCAGACTCCTAAGCTGTGGTGACCTATCTCTCAGCCACGTGCCGATCAACTTGTCTCATCTGCTCTTCCACTGACTAGAGACCCGTATTATTAAGCAGCTTTCTCCGCCTTCCGCTTCAAGCCTACGAGAGAGAGAAAAAAAGATAAAAATAGAAGTTGCCCTTATGAAAAATGTGCGGTATGGAAAAACTTTACTACGTTGAGCTTCTTCAGGGAATACTTTGTTTGATATTGCCGGCGTGGGTGTCTGGCCCTTTCACTGTTAAGGAATTATTTTTTCCATTGCCCATCTACGGTTTTTCAGCGATTCATTCTTGCACTGCAGTCTCTTATATTATTTCTGCATCCAAGAAAAGACAAAATTTACCTTTCATCTTCCTTTTATTTCTCTTTTTTTTTTCAATAATGCAAAGAATTCTTACTGCGGTCTGAATATTAACAAAGAACAGCCATAGTAGAAAGAATGAGGGAATTACATGTAGCAAATGACAGGAGATAGGATGGCTTAGGAAAGTACTAGGCCTATGTGGCTTAACAGGGCATTAGAGAGGCTGGCTTGTCAGTGAAATTGAAAAGGCAGTTAGAAATATCTCATAGTGCAGGTGGCTTAGTTAGAAAACAGACCTAGGTGGCTTAGCAAGACTGTGGAATATGGTGGCTTAGTCAAATAACAGGGCGGGGCCTTGCATGGTGAAGAGACAAAGCAACGTGGCTTCTTGGCATGACCCGGGAGTGGGATGAGCAGGCGGGGGAGCAGGAGGACGAGGTGAGATGGCTTGGCATGAAGACGGCCGGTGCGATGGCTTGTCTTGTCTTGGAGGGATTACGGGGCGGCTTGAGGTGGGTGAGATGGGGCGGGGCGGCGCGGGAGTGCTGAGATGAGTGCTGGGGTTGCAAGGCAGGGTCGTGTTGGAAGCAAAGGTGGGGGGAGTGGACGCCCGCCTCTCCTCCTACCCTCTCTCACCCCCCTCACTCCCCCTCACTCTCTCCAACTGTGAGCCTGAAAATCTGCATCTTAGATCTTACCTTACGGGGTGAGCTGGTTGTTTTTACTCGCCCCGCTGGACTGGGAGGGCTGGCGCGGGGAGGCGAGGGAGGCACGGAATCAAGAGGTGAGCTGAGGGGCAGAAAGAAAAGACAAGGGTAGAGAAGCGCAGAGGGGGAGAGAGAGAGAGAGAGAGAGAGAGAGAGAGAGAGAGAGAGAGAGAGAGAGAGAGAGAGAGAGAGAGAGAGAGATTTACATGCAATTAGACACAGAATTAAATAGATAGACAGACAGACAAGCAGAGACGGGGATAAACAGACAGACAAACAGACTACAGACAGCCAGCTAGACAGACAAACAAATAGAGGCAGGGACAGACAGAGACAGACGGATAGCCAGCCAGCCAGACAGACAGACAGACGGATAGCCAGCCAGACAGCCAGGACAGACAGACAGATACATAATTAAAACATTTGACGATACATATATAAATAATCGAAAAAAAATGTTTAATCTTAAATAAAACTAAGACTCCCCCAATCTACCTGTCCTCACCTGCCCTCTCCCTCCCCCCGCTACTTATACACCTGAGAGCTGATTCATTGGCACTGGTATATGATCACCCTTCCCCCCCACCATACCAAGCTCCCGGCCACCCCCACCTCCCCTCCCCTTGAAGCAGTCGTCATTACCGCAGCGGTGCGCCCGTCACCCGACACCCACCGCCGCCACTACCGCTAATTCACACCTGTCCCCACCAACATGACAGTCACCACCACTACCTCCTCCAACTCCACCTCCATCACCTCCACCGCCACCATCACTACCACCACCATCACTGTCACGGTTTCCACCACCGTCATCATATGTATGAAAGTGCAATGAAACTATAACAACAACAACAACAACAATAACAACAATAATATGGTAATGATAACTCTCTCTCTCTCTCTCTCTCTCTCTCTCTCTCTCTCTCTCTCTCTCTCTCTCTCTCTCTCTCTCTCTCTCTCTCTCTCCTAAACTTACGCTACAAGGATCGAGAACAGAAGGTCCCAAGAGCAATAATCAAGTGCTTACTGCTGCTGGGTGACACTTTTCAGGCGTTTAGCGTAAGGAATGGGACAGGACACCTCTCAGCCACGGACGCGGTAATAAGCAATGAATTTACGTGCGCTGCGTGGCTGGGAGGAGACTCTTAGTGTCTTGGAGTGATCGCTGCGTCGCCGGGTAAGGGTTTAAGGGAAGCAACGTACGCAAGAGGAGTTATGTGTGGGAGGTGTGTGTATGGGCGATTTAATTTGTGTGTCTGGTGTGTGCAGTTTGTTGTGTGTGTGTGTGTGTGTGTGTGTGTGTGTGTGTGTGTAGTGGGGTGTTAGTACCGTCATTACTGTTGCTACAACTATTGCTACTACTACTACTACTACTACTACTACTACTACTACTACTCACATTTCTGCCTTCACATAACCTGAATTCACTTCCCACCATCCTTGATGGTGGCTGGAAGAAAAAGAGGAGAGGGGAGAGAGGGAAGGGCTTGCTTGAAGAATGAAGAGAGAGAGAGAGGAAAAGAGAGAGAGAGAGAGAGAGAGAGAGAGAGAGAGAGAGAGAGAGAGAGAGAGAGAGAGAGAGAGAGAGAGAGAGAGAGAGAGAGAGAGAATCGTCAGGGATGAAAACATTGAGATAGAGAGGGAAAGGAGAGAGGAAGGGTCGGGATAGGTAAGTGGGAAGAGAAGGAAGGGAATGAAGGAAGGAAGAGAGCGAGGGACGTCCAAGGGTGAAGATACTGAGAGAGTGAGAGAGGGGAAGGCAAGAGGAGGGTCAGGATAGGTAAGAGGGGAGAGAGAGGGAGGGGACGCGACTCCATGAGGGGCGGGTTGACGGGGGGTGTTCCAGGAACCGATCATCTTCAGCCATTAATGTCCCGGTTCCGACCACTGCAGGGGGAGGCTGTGACTGTCGCTAGCGGGGCTCCGGCTGGCGCTGCTGCCTCTGCTTTCGCCATTAATATCTCATGCTGGCGGAGGCAGTGTATTATTTAACCCAATACCACTGCCTTCGAATTCTCTAATGCTCGTCAAGTAGGATTATTGGGGATTATCACATATCACTTCTCACTTTTTGAGGATTTAGCATCATGTTTAGTAGGCGGTGTCCTCCTCGTCCGCCCGACAGCCGCCTTAAGTGCGTGGAGCGTCGCCTCGCCTCGCCCTGCCCTGCCCCTCTATACCAACGCGGTGGCGGGGGACGCGCCGCCGCCCTTCGCACCACCTGCTGAGGCGCTGATCCGGCTGTTCCCACGGCTCCACTTTTCTCGCTTATTTGCCTCTCGATTACTCGGACCTGTTATGTCCATTTATTTTTTTCTTCTGTCATGTTTGTGTGTGTGTGTGTGTGTGTGTGTGTGTGTGTGTGTGTGTGTGTGTGTGTGTGTGTGTGTGTGTGTGTGTGTGTGTTTGTGTGTGTGTGTGTATGTGTGTGTGTGTGTGTGTGTATGTGTCGCACTCGCCAAAATAATTCGAGAATACCCGAGCGGCTTCCATCCAGCTTAATAAGTGATGTTCACCTAAAGGCACTAATTAAATTATTTCTGACACCGATTTCTCAGAAACAGAGAGAGAGAGAGAGAGAGAGAGAGAGAGAGAGAGAGAGAGAGAGAGAGAGAGAGAGAGAGAGAGAGAATATGACTACCAGGATCTGTGTGTGCATCTCATGAGACACAAACTTTCTTGGTGTCTCACAATTACTGGTGAACGCATCACGTGATGTCGGCGGTCGGATACCACACCTGGGCCGTGCGACAGCCACGACCACCGCCTCATGGGTGCTGGGGCGCTGTCTTGCACATCTTGGGCTGTTCTTGAATTTTTATACCATGTTTTAGAATAATAATTACAATAGCAATTTAGTCATTTATATCCTCTGTGTTGGGGTGTAGATAATAATACTTGCTTCACGTCAGCGTGGCAGCCATATTAACCAGATGTTCCTCCCCCAGGTGATGGTGACGGTGCTCGACAAGAACGACTCTCCGCCCTCCTTCGGCGACTCCCCGCTGCGCTTCACCGTCTCGGAGGACATGCTGGCGGGGCGTCGCATCGCCGTGCTCATGGCCACCGACCCCGACACGCCCGGCACTCTCACCTACTCCATCGTGGGCGGCGATGACAACAAGTTCACGCTGGACGCTGCCACGGGCCCACCTCAGCCTGCAGGACACGCTGGATCGCGAGACCAAGAGCGAGTATGACCTGACGGTGCGGGCGGACGACGGCGTGCAGCACACCGACACCACTGTGTACATCGAGGTGAGGCAGCAGGGCAGGCGGGGCAGGTGGGGCAGGATGACGGTGCCTCTGTACCATTACAGTCTTTGGCCTTTGTGTATTCTCTCCTCTGTCTCTAGGCCAGCCCTTCATATATCTCCCTGGCAGTACTCTCCTTGCACTGTACACTTATCTTGCCCCTCTGGTCCCTACCAGTACTCTTTGCCCTTATACGTCTCGTACTAACGCTCTTGCCGTATACTCCCACCTAATGCTGTTTACCTTTGCCCTGTATACTCTTCTTCCCATCGCATCGCCCTCTGAGTGAGTTCCACGCCCACTGATCCACACACGGCGAGTCATTGCAGCGGGAACTCCCGTACAACATCTGTCCGTTTCACTGAGTAAGCGTGACGTGGCTGTGGGTTACGCACGCGGCTGGCAAAGGAATGTACGCCGAGATTTCCTGAATGGGGCACAGAAATGAACAAGTCAAAGAGCATAAAGGAAAACGAATTGGTGAATTAATGAGTAAAACAAACTACACAGTATATTCTATCTAGAAATATGTGAGAACTCGCCTACAAGAAGGGAGTCACGTGAGGAGTGTGTTGGTGGATGCTGTTCATTGTCCACTTCAAAATTTTATTTGATGGCGGAGGGAATAAGATCTCTCTCATAGGCTTTATTAACAGTGCTTTATTTAGGGACAAATTACTACGGTGAAGAAAAGGTTGCAGTTGATTAGTTCTGAGTCACCGTTTGTATCTGAATGAAGCGTTGAGCAGAAAATTTGTATGCGCTTCAGTTAAAAAAAATGTAATGATGCTTAAACACTTATAGATTTACTCTCTCTCTCTCTCTCTCTCTCTCTCTCTCTCTCTCTCTCTCTCTCTCTCTCTCTCTCTCTCTCTCTCTCTCTCTCTTACTCGGGATCCGCTGGTGTAGAATGTCCTTCAGTGTTTAAGTGCACGCGTTGTCACTTTTTACGCGCCATTAGCCTACATTCCCCTCGCCTCTGCGCTGGGCCGGTCAAATGAACCAACAAATATTACGTAGTCAATGTTACAACCATCAGCATATAATTTTCCATCACTCGCACGGGCTAATGAGTGTTTTAATGTTCGGTCATGAGTGTGTGGAGATTGTGTCAGTTTCGCTCTTAGAGTCCTTCGTCAGTAGAGTCATCGTCAGGTTTTCAGGGTTTCCAGCAGCAGATCATTTCCTTCCTCCCAGTAAGCTTGCACCACCACCACCACCACGACCATTACTATTACCACACTAAGGCTATTGTTTCTCTGCCATTCCATGTGTCTATTATGTACATGTGTGACTCATCTGTGTGTCATGGCAGTGTGTTTGTTTCCCTCGCTCCCCGTGTGCTGGTCAGAAATAGATACCCTCCCCAACTGACCGACTCCTAGTAGCCATTCTCCTCTGCTACACCTCTCGGAATGCCTGTCTTCAGTTCACCTTTCTCTGCTCTGATTCTCTCCCTGTCACAATGTCTAGAGTTCCCTATGTGTTGTCTTGCATCTGCCTCACCTTGCATCTACATTCTTGCATCTTCCCTGAACCTTGTTGCAGCCGTTCTCGTGTTGTGTTCGTATGTTGTATAGTTTCAGTGAGACCAGACACAGTGAAGCTTATGATTTAGATGCCTGTTGTGTGTGTGTGTGTGTGTGTGTGTGTGAGAGAGAGAGAGAGAGAGAGAGAGAGAAGGCATGAGGGAAGAGGTGTAGGAGACAGGTGTTAGATAATGGTGCAGGAGGCAGTATTGTGGGTAACCAGTGGGTGCACTCCTCCTGCTTTGACGGCGCCAGGTCACGGAGAGGCTACAGGTGTCCCATATTTGGCCCACCACACCAGGTCGCACGCGCCTCCCTCCATCCATCCCTCCCTCCGCCCCTCCATCTATTTGTGTGCTTTCATCCCCTTAATCTGCAGACCGGTACCGCTACAGCAATTTGCGAAGGGGAAGAGGCGGATGGAGGGGAGGGGAAGGGGTGGAGGTGGCGAGAGAATGAAGGGAAGGAGAAAAAGAAGGAAGGAGGAAGGCGAGGAAAAGAGTCGGGGAATCTTTGCGGGATCATAGAAAGAAAGACGAGGTACTGGAAGTGTTGAAAGCGTAATGGATCCAGAGAAGAGAAGTTAGAATACATAAGACAAAAAAAAAATGTAGGAAAGGTAGATTTAGAAGGTACTGGTGATGATGGTGATGAAGAAACGATAGAGGGGGAAGTGATGGTGGTGGTGGGTGGTGAGGCAGAGAAACCATCAGACGTGCGTGTCCAGGTATGAAAAGGAATGACGGGAGAGGCAGGAGAGAGTGCGATGGTATGGAATAATATTAACGGAAGGGAAGTGACGGCTGAGGAGAGGGTTGGGGAAGGTGATGGGATGAGTGGAGGAGGAGAGAAGAAGAGGAAGAAGAAGAAGAGGAGCAGGAGGAGGAGGGGCTTGGGTGTGCTAGGAGCGGGTGATACACGTGATAACGGCACCATTAGTTCCTTTGTTGGCAACCCAATGAATGGAGGAGATGAAGACTGATAGAAAAGTCCCGTGATGTCCCTACCGCGCCAGCCAGCCAACCAGCCAACCAGCCAGCCAGCCAGCCAACCAGTCAGCCAACCAGACAGCCAATCAGCCAGCCAGCCAGCCAGCCAGCCAGCCAATCAGACAGCCAGCCAGCCAGACAGACAGGCAGACAAACAGACAGACAGACACACAGCCAGACAGACAGCCAGCGTAGCAGTCATGGAGGAGAGAGGAAGAAAGACACTAGAAGAAAAGGGAAGAAGAAGAGAGAAGGACAGACAGGCAGACAGAAAGAAAGAAAGAAATGGAACAAAAAAAACGAGATAGACGAATAAATCAAACAGACAAAGCAAAAGATAAGTTGATAATAAGTAGAAAATATAAGAATGAAGGAAGGAAGGATAAATATATAAAGAAGGGAAAGAAACAAGAAAAGAAAAAGAGAAACATAAGGTACAGTTAATCAAGGGGAGGAGAAAGAAGAAAGAAAAAAATCTCGAGGATTAGAAGGAATGTCACTGGTTTATAAGCGAGAGAGAGAGAGAGAGAGAGAGAGAGAGAGAGAGAGAGAGAGAGAGAGAGAGAGAGAGAGGGTATTAATCATGATGTAAGTCTAACACACACACATGTAATCTCAAATACAAAGGAATTCACACTTACAGACAGACAGACAGACAGACAGACAGACGGACAGACGCAGACAAGAATGAGAGAGAGAGAGAGAGAGAGAGAGAGAGAGAGAGAGAGAGAGAGAGAGAGAGAGAGAGAGAGAGAGAGAGAGAAACCAGACACACGACATTGTTGTGTGTGTGTGTGTGTGTGTGTGTGTGTGTGTGTGTTTGTGTGTGTTTGGGACATGAGGAGAGAGGGTAATGACTGAAGAGAGAGAGAGAGAGAGAGAGAGAGAGAGAGAGAGAGAGAGAGAGAGAGAGAGAGAGAGAGAGAGCGAAGGAGCAAGAGAGGCAGTAGAGGGAGAGGGAGGGGGAAGGGAGAGGAGTGGGGGGAGGGGAGTGTTGCGAGCCAGTAATAATCATAATCTGTGAGTGTTTGTGTTAGCTGGAGGGCTGCGGGTTCCCTCCTGGTCGGCCCCGTGTCCTGTGTGTCCTGGGGCGCTGCAGGACATGGGTTACACACGACACGACTGTGGTAGAACACGGTTTGGACACGGGAGGACATGAGCTGAACACGGTTAGGTCAAGGCGCTGAATTACTATCACACTTTCGGACACGCTTTGAAATAGACTAGATTGGGTCTCCGTAAGGCGATGGATGGCGTGATATGGGCTGGGACACGGCGGAACACAGGTGTGGCACGATGAAGCATGGCTAGGACACGGGGGGACATGAGTGCGATGCGATAGGACATGGACAGAAGACACAGGGACATGGGTTGTGTATGGAATGTGTATACACGTGTCCTTACCTTTGGGACACGCTATTGTTGATGATAAGGACAGTTCAGTGAGATATGGAATGGACACTTAGACAACGCGAGGCTGGAAATTAGGACATGGTTAATATATGGACGCGGAATTCCGTAACTCAAGGGAGATTACTGGGACAGAACCAAAAGGAAACGTCTGGCGCATTCTTAGATTCTTTGGTCTCTCGGATCATAGCCTCGTCTCCTTAAAATACTGAGCTTTTATAAGGACTGTTTTCAAAGGCCATAGAGACCGTTAGTTCGGATCTCCTTTATTTTTTTTTTTTTTTTCCATAATCAATACAGAATCCTTGTTAAGTTATTACTAGATATGATTAGTCGTGTTCTCCTGAGTGCTCTCTTCTATTAACAATGCAGAATACTTGTCAAACTATTACCAGAATCATCAAAAACTCTTGAAAACCCAACTTCTACTAGAGTTTACTTGTAGTAGTTTAGTTTGTGGCTACAGACGATGTTCAGAGATGTCGTGGCTACATACAAATTCAGAGGGTTGGATAGGGAGAAGAGACACTGTTACGTGAGGGACATAGGAAGGTCTAGTGTTCAGGGCTTAGGGAAGAAAAAAAATACCGTTTACAATTTTGGAATAGCGGAGACATTGACGGCAAGAAATATGTGACAGACTGCACACTAAGATGAACAGAAAAGAATGAGAATACAAATGAAAGCTTCACAAAAATGCAAGTAGATTAGCAAGAACTGATAAGGTGTTTTCTGAGTGTTACTTTAGCTAAACCACACAACTTCCCCGAAACTAAACCCTCACGACAACAAAACTGAGAATTAAACTGATTCATCCAAAGAAAAGAGAAGAGAACAAAGCAACAAAGTCCGGATGTTAAAGCAAGAGGCCACTTGAGAAAGGGAGTACGTAATAATGAAAGCACTTTGGTGTAAATGATGAAGAGAGACGAGGAAATGTTACCTTACCTCAACTTTGCTTCGTGACGCTAAACTTTGAAATTACCGCAGTGATATGCAAGCCCACTGAACAAGAGAAGAAGAAGAAGAGGAATAAGAAGAAGAAGAAGGAGGGAAGGAAGAAAAAAAGAAAGATGAGGTGGAGGACCGAAAAAGAGAGAGAAGAAAAGGGTGACAAACCTCCATAGAGACAAAAACTAAACAAGATGATCGTGGCGTGAGTCTGTACAGATATTAAATTACAGGGTCTAGTTAGTAGCTTCCTCTCTCTCTCTCTCTCTCTCTCTCTCTCTCTCTCTCTCTCTCTCTCTCTCTCGCTCTCGCCTCTCCCTCTCTCTCTCTCTCTCTGTCTCACAGGAAGGGGCGTGAGCGGCTGAGTGGGTGGTGGTCGTCCCCG
>NC_087158.1:27767039-27777039 GCF_035594125.1 Scylla paramamosain | reverse complement strand
TGAAATGAGCATCGTAGGACATCATTCAGAATCTAAGCCTCTATCATTCCACACAGCAACACACACCTGTCTAGTTTTTAACCTCCACCAAGCCAGGCACAGTATCCAGTTTCAAAACTCCGCTGGCTCTCGTTTTTTTTTTTTTTCTCTCTCTCTCTCTCTCTTAACTTCCTTTTTTCTATCATCGAGTGAGAGGGGGAGGGAGTAAGGGAGGGAGTGGGAGGTGGGGTTGTAGGTGAGGGGGTTGTGAAGAAGGGAGGAAGGGAAGGAGGAGAGAAAGAGTTGAGTTCAAGGTATTTTTGTGTTTCATACCTTGTTGTAGGGAAATGAGGAGCTGCTCTCTCTCTCTCTCTCTCTCTCTCTCTCTCTCTCTCTCTCTCTCTCTCTCTCTCTCTCTCTCTCTCTCTCTCTCTCTCTCTCTCTCTTCTACTTCTCATCCTTCTCGTTCTCCTATTTATCCTTGTTCTCGTTTTCGTCCTCGTCCTGCTCTTCATTCTCATTTTCCTCTCCTCCTCCTCCTCCTCCTCCTCCTCCTCCTCCTCCTCCTCGACCCCCTACTGTGGTTCTTCTCCATCTTCCTTGTCATCATGCTCTTTCTTCTTCACCCTTTACAGTATTTCCTCCTTTACTCCTTCCTTCAACGTCTCCATTTCAGTCCCTTCCCCATTGTTCTCCTCCTTTCCCAACCCTCAGTCCATATTTCTCCCTCCTCCAACACCCCCTCACCCTCCACACTCGCCAACGCCCACTCCCACGCCCACACTTGCATCCACACTCTCATGTATACCCACCCACAGGAGGAGTATGTATCTTGCTTGTCATGGGACCGTATGTGTGTGTGTGTGTGTGTGTGTGTGTGTGTGTGTGTGTCCTATATTGTGTTTTGTTCTTCTACATTGTTTTTTGTTTATCAGAAAGTGGATTCGGTGTTTGTGCGTTTGTATGTGTGTCCGTAAGTATGTTCATGTTTAGTCGTGTGATAAGGAAATGTGTCAGATTTATGGATAAGAAGAGCGGGACGGGAGAGAGGATGGTGATGGTAAGCGATGAGGAGAACAGTAGAGAGGAGGATAGGAAAGGAAAAGAGATGGAAAGGGAGAAGAGAAGCGACGCAGGAGAGGAAGGGAGAGAAGCAGTAACGGGCGGGGCAGAGGAAGAGACGTCCACTATGCATGAGCTTCTGGATATGGCGAGACTCAATCAGTGTGTTGGGCTCGTCACCCTGGCGGGGCGGAGGGGCGGAGGGGAGGCGAGGAGGAGGCAGAGTAATACATCTCTCCCCCTCACCTCTCCCTCCTGCGTGAGACGAGGAAGACAGTTCGACCCCCACAACGCTCGGGGGAGTCTAGCGCCGACCAAAAAAGAGGCGTTGCATTGATCCCTGCCTCGCACCAACGGGCGCCTTCCCAGCCAGCCCGCGACGCTCTCGATGCGGCACAGGTCGAGACGCTGATCCTGTAGATTCACCAAGCTAAGCGCTGTAGGAGAGTGTCTGTGTGGAAGAGTAGGAGACGCGGCGGGCAGCAAGGGCGTGGCGGACACCAAAGCCTCCACCAGGCTGTGCCAGGCCCGAGTGGGTGCTGTGCTCCGCATCTGACGGATCCATCTGTGGCGGCGGCGGCCAGGGCGCCGCGAGCCATTTGTTATCTTGCCTGAACACTGCATCCTCATTAGACACACCGCTGCTGCCGGCCTCCTTCTATTTGTGTGGGCGTCTGCCACAAAATTCAGTCCCCACCAAAAGCCGAAGGGCGAGGAAGCCGCGGCTACCTGTGGAGACTGATGTTTCTCCCGGTGGTGGGCAGCGCCGTGACGTGTAGCGGGTCGCATCTGAGGCGCTGCGGCAGTATAGTATTTAGCCTTGCGTTAGAGGTGCTTCAGTACGGGACGAGGTGCTAGTGGCCGCGTCCCCCGCGCCTGCAGGCAGCTGCTCCACTGCTCCACTGGAAATTGGAGTCATGACCGTGTGTGTGTGTGTGTGTGTGTGTGTGTGTGTGTGTGTGTGTGTGTGTGTGTGTGTGTGTGTGTGTGTGTGTGTGTGTGTGTGTGTGTGTGTGTGTGTGTGTGTGTGTGTGTGTGTGTGTGTGTGTGTGTGTGTGTGTGTGTGTGTGTGTGTGTGTGTGTGCGTGCGTGCTCGAACGCGTGTACTTATGTATTTAATGATTGTGTACGATCATGTAAGCAAGTGCCTAATGGTATATTTGCAATGCAAATTATTGAAAATTATCGCAGAACAATGTATGAAAGATTAGCCTCTGTCAACAGGGAGGCTGGCGTGTGGCGGGCCGCGCCACACGCTGCTCTATGTCACCGATAAACACAAAACAGGATTTGAAGAGTCGACAGCACTTCATTTCCTGAGAGAGACGCTTGTGATCAGGCGGCGCAGCGGAACTGTGAGGCCGTGCGGTGTTTGCCAACTCGCGGTCGGAAACATAATGTGAGGGACACGGAAAGTAAACTGAGAGTGACAGTTGTATTAATGGGGCTTCTGGGCGGGTGGGACGCGGCTACCTGGCCCGCTCATGACTATTAATGGGACACCATCTTGTTATTCTCGGGTTATTCATAAGTATTAGGAACATTCTTTGTCTTGGTGTTATTTGGAGCCGCTGAGTAACGCCTTCCCTCTGTGCCGCAGGTTGGGCAGGTGTCGGCGTGGGATGCAGACGAAGGCACCAACGGCCAGGTGTCCTACACGGTCATCTCGGACTGGGGCAACGACGTGTTCTCCCTCAACCCTCAGACTGGCGTCTTCACCCTCACCTCCAGGCTTGACTACGAGCAGGTATGTATTCACTCCCTGGCTGCCTCTTGGCCCTCACCTTACACCCTGGCACTCCACACCTGGCACTGCACTCAAAGACTCCTGACATTATTCTCGAGGCCCTCTGCCACTATAATGCTTCCTGACACTATATTCAATGCCTCCTGACGCTACATGCAAGGCCAGCTGACATTTAACCTTGCCTTCTTATTCTTTTCAACTTGCGTGTGACTGACGACCTTGCTAGCAGCGTTTAGATTACTACTTTATGGTGCATTGAAATTCCCAGGGGTGTGTTATCTATTGTGCGTTGAGATCTCCAACCGCGAGACAGGCGACTAACTACAATCACTACCAGATCTCTTTATTCTTTATCTGTTTTCACACCCATTTCATTCCTTACTCATCCTTCCTTACTTTCTTTCACATCCTTCCCTTTCCCCTTATTCCCTCTTTCACCTTGCTGTTCTCCTTCCCCATTCTTTCTCTCTGTCTTTCCTCTTCATTTTCCACTATACCTTTACTTCCCTCCTTCATGTCTCTCTCTGTCTCCTCCTTTGCATCCATCCTCTGCTCCTTCCATTACCTACCGCAACCTTTCCATCATGTTCCTCTCTCCTTCTCACCCTCCCTCTGTACTACTCACCCCTATCTCATCCCCTCATCCGCTTTCCACACGGCTGTCCATTCCTTCCTCTTACTCCCTCCTCCTCATCCTCTTCCTCTGCCAGTAATTGATATCACTGTCACATGCAAGACTTTTATGTAATGTTTGAAAGGTCAGCTCCTTATCCCCCCCCACCATTCCTCCCAGCCTCCCCCAACCTCGTCCCTTAAAGGTGGAGGGGTGGAGAGGTGTGTGAAGGAGGGCAGGAGAGGTAAGGGGAGCAGGAGGGGGAGTTAAAACATTTGCCCTCCCCTTAAGATGTATTTTCACTGTCTCACTGGCGTCATTTACCGTTTTTGGCTTTCTGTTTTGTGTTTCCTCTGTTATTCCGCGAAGTGTTCATGCATTATTTTTTTCTTTCTTTTTTTTTATTACGTTGCCATCGTCATCCTCCTCCTCCTCCTCCTCCTCTTCTTCGTTTTCTGCCTTCTCATTTTTCTCCGACTCACTCCTCCTTGGTTTAATTATTTATTTTTTTCTTTTTCTTCCTTTCTTTCTATTTTTTCTTCCTTTTTTCTTTCTTTCTTTCTTTCTTTCTTCTTCTGTCTTTTTATCTCTTTTTTTTACCAGTTCTGAGGTTTAATTTTTCTTTGCTTGTCTGCTCTCTCTCTCTCTCTCTCTCTCTCTCTCTCTCTCTCTCTCTCTCTCTCTCTCTCTCTCTCTCTTACATCCTCGTATTGCTTATCTCTCCATCTCTTCTTTTCTCCTCTATTTTACCTGTGGAACTTCTAACACACACACACACACACACACACACACACACACACACACACACACACACACACACACACACACACACACACACACACACACACACAGTCCCAACGTGGTCAGGTAATTATAAACGTACCTTGCCGCCTCCTCCTCCTCCTCCTCCTCCTCCTCCTCCTCCTCCTCCTCCCCCTCCTCCTCCTCTTCTTTTAAAATGTTAGATCATCTTTCTTTCCCTCATCTCTTTCCTCCCTCCCTTCCTCCTTTCATTTCCTTCTCACTATGGGTCAAACACTTGTCTTATGTCCTTATTTATTCAATTCCTTTCATTTTACTTATTCTCCTTCCTCTTCTTCCAGTTCTATAGTTCTTTTCCTCCTTCCTCCTCCTCCTCCTTCATCCTCCTGCTCCCCCTCCTCCTCCTCCTCCTCCTCCTCCTCCTCCTCCTCCTCCTCCTCCTCCCTAACCCTGGGCCATCGGACACACAAGCATGGCGGGTTTGCAATGAGATCGAAATTCCTGTCTTTACACCGTGTCTCGTGAGCCTTAAGGGAGGCGGAGAGGGGAGCGCCTGCGAGACAAGATTTAGATGCCCAAGGAATTAGAGAGGGAGTGAGATAGAAAGAGGAAAAGATGTAAGGAAAAAATAAGAAAGAAAAGAGGAAGAAGAAAGGCGAAGTATATGTCCCACTAAAAGTTTGAAGAAATTGTCTAACTCTGGCATTCCTTATACATTCTCTCTCTCTCTCTCTCTCTCTCTCTCTCTCTCTCTCTCTCTCTCTCTCTCTCTCTCTCTCTCTCTCTCTCTCTCTCTCTCTCTCTCTCTCTCTCTCTCTCTCTCTCTCTCTCTCTCTCTCTCTCTCTCTGTGTGTGTGTGTGTGTGTGTGTGTGTGTGTGTGTGTGTGTGTGTGTGTGTGTGTTTGCCTGTCTGTCTGCTGTATGTCTGCTGTCTGTCTGCATCTCTCTCTCTCTCTCTCTCTCTCTCTCTCTCTCTCTCTCTCTCTCTCTCTCTCTCTCTCTCTCTCTCTCTCTCTCTCTCTCTCTCTCTCTCTCTCTCTCTCTCTCAGCATCCCCCTACCCACCCATTCCTTATCCCAACCTCGTGACCCGCCCACACGTGACTGACAAACTAAAGATTAACCTAAACACGCCAATAAGCCCCGCCCTTCTCCGCCCCCTCTGCACCAATCATAGTCTTCATATCTCAGTCTAGCCACGCCCCCCCTTCAACCTCACATCCGCTCAACTCGTGACGTCAAACGATGCCTCTCTCTATTCCCATTTTTTGTTATTCTGCTGGTAAAAATTTATGTGCAGGTAGTGATGCTGCTAATATCTCTCTCTCTCTCTCTCTCTCTCTCTCTCTCTCTCTCTCTCTCTCTCTCTCTCTCTCTCTCTCTCTCTCTCTCTCTCTCTCTCTCTCTCTCTCGTGATGTCACTCTTGTCATTGTTACGTGCATGCGTGTGTGTGTTACGTGACTGTGTTTAAGTTTTGTGTTTGATTGTTGTTGTTGTTGTTGTTGTTGTTGTTGTTGTTGTTGGTGGTGGTGGTGGTGGTGGTGGTGTTTGCTGTTCATGTTCTTGTGTTCGTATGTTTATTGTTTAGGTTGTTATTGCTTTCGGTATGGTTTTTGTTGTTGTTGTTGTTGTCGTTGTTGTTGTTGTTGTTGTTGTTGTTGTTGTTGTGACTGGTGATTGCGGTGGTATAGCAGTGGTGATGTTTGTAGTTATAGTGTTGGTGGTGGGGATGATGATGATTATGATGGTGATGATGATGATGATGATGATGATGATGATGCTAGAAATGTACTACAGAAAGACACTAAATCCAACACTATGCATCTAAAGGCAGAAACTGTTGCTTCTTTTTCTCCCGTGCATAAAATTATTTATCAGTGAAGTAAAAATGGCAGTCGGCACAAAGTACTTACATTTTTCGCTATTTTTATCTACTTTTTTTACTTACTAATTTGCATTTTATTTATTTATTTTTTTTCATTTATATACCTTTTTCAGGTGGACATTTTCAATCCCTTACTTTATTTATTAACTTTTTATTCTTTTTAGGCAGTTTTATTTATTTTTTACCACAATAGAAGAAATTTCATAGTTATAATAGCATTTGCGTGGTGGGCGTGGCGTGACAGGCGTAGTGAGTGATGAAGGCGGGAGTGATGCAGGAGTAGTGGCAGTAATGAAGGTGATGGCGGTTATAGCAGCGGGGTAGGTTGCGGTGATGGTGGTGGTGGTGGCGCGTGTGTTCTCTCGCAGAGTGGTGATGGCGCGGACGAAAGTCAATACAAGTTGAGGGGAAGAGAAGGACGCGGCGACACTTGAGAGCGGCAGACGCAGATGGTGGTTGTGGTGATGGAAATACGGCGGCTTAGGGTCAGGGTAGGTCGGGGGAGGGTGGAGGCGGCGCGGCGGAGCAGGGTAGGGTCGAATAGGGGGTGAGGTGGGTGAGATGGGAGAGGCAGCTATGGCGGGTCCCGTAGCCTTGTGTTTCCCTGATCTAAATTAGCCAACATCACTCAGGCCCGCGTCTACCCCCCGTACAATTACTCAAGGACCGTGCTGCGCCTCGCCAAGCCCTAAGCCCACTGCCGGCCGGGCCCTCCGCAGATGGCTGGCTGCCTGGCGCCTTCCCTGCCCATTACCGGGACTTTTCCAGCCTCCGCCGGGTGTGTGGAGGCCCCACGGTGCCCTCTACTTGTATGCTCACTGGCGTATTTATGTATTTACTAACGGAGAGAGAGAGAGAGAGAGAGAGAGAGAGAGAGAGAGAGAGAGAGAGAGAGAGAGAGAGAGAGAGAGAGAGAGAGATTACTTCGGCTTATTTTAACATTCATTAGTTATTTATCTTTCATCAGCTGGGCAACGGCTTCTCTTTTCACGTTCGTTTTAGTTTTTTTTTTTTTTTCTTTCTTCGGAAGCTTCTTCAGTTCCTTGATAAATATTCACTCCCCGCATATGTCTCCCTGCCCCGCCTCTCCTCTCCTCTCCCCCACAACCAGTCCTCGGGCCACATCACTCACGGAGTCAATCTGAGGCGCCCACCGCGTCCTCTCCCAACCCGGGGCACTGGGTGAGCCTCGGGTCGCCCCGTGTCAGCACCTCCTCTCCTCATCCTGACGGCTCCTGTACCTACTGTTTCAGTGGGTACGGAAAGCCGCGGTACTCAAGGTACGATCAGACTTGCCAGGATCAGATGTTGGGTAAATGTGAGCGCGTCACGGAGAAGTGAAGCACGCTGCGTGTGCCTTGGTGGGCGTCCGTGACCGTGCCGGGCGGCGCGGGAGGAGCGGCGAACACGGTTACACACGGTTAAATAAACATGTGGAGTCCCAGGATGGCTCATTACCTCGTGTAATTTGGCACTTTCACTTGTTAATGGTACGCTGTCCATCAGTTATGAAGGATTGTGTACCTCTCCCGCGGGCTGGATGGCGGAGACTCACTCAGGGACGCGGTACCTGACTCATTACGAGGCCGCTACTGCCCCGCCAAGGCCCACCAACGTGTGATATATTACCTAAAGGCAATTGTTACCTAAATCATCCCTCAGTTGCTTATTTGAGAGTTATCAGTCGCCGGAGGGGTAAGCAGCGGCCATGTCCTGCGAGGCCCCGGAGCCCAGCTGTCTGTATGGCCAGGTGAGGGCTCGGCACAACCTGGCTGCCCAGTAGCCCGTCACTCCATCAACATGGTAGCGGCGGTCCTCACGAAATAGGTCTCGAGTAGCCTTTGTTTATACTGTTTCTCTCAGATGCCACCAGGGCGGCCAGACCCACAACAGCCGCGCCGGGAAAGACACAGCACATCAGCCCTTCCGCTCCCTTTAATTAAGAGTTGTTACGGTGCGGCGATGGGGCAGTGGGGTCCGCCCCGGGTGTCGACGATGACGCAACAGGTTGGAGATGAGGCCAGGGTTACCACTCACGGGCAGCCTCACCCTCGCCACTACAAAGACTCTCTCATTATTCATAACCAAAACTCGAGTGTGTCTGGGTGTAGGGGACAAGACTCTCCCTGCCGCGAACGTAAATACAGACCCGCGATTCTTTTTTGATTGGAAATAAGAGAGTTTTCTCTGGACTGAAGGTCGGATCCTGGCGAGGCTTGGCAAGAGTGCGGCAGGTTAGGGGCCCCGCGCAGGTAACCCCCAGCACCTATGCCCTACCTGGATGGCGCAAACCTCCCCGCCATCCCTGCCTCAGCCCTCCCTCGGCCCGCTCAGATCCCGAGGGTGGCGAGCGGACGGGTGAGGGAGGGCGACCGTCGAATATTCATGTAACTGATGATTGAAAAAAGCGGCGGTGTAGTTTGTCTTACGCTAACGAGGGTGAGGATCTGGCCGGGACCGTGAACCAGGCCACGGCCCACTCACGGCCCCCACTCTACTCCGCCACTCGCCTACACACTCCACACTCTACACATTCCAGTTCGCCGTAACACTCGCCCACACACTCCGGCATATCCCACCTGACTTCCGACACTTCCTGACGCTCTCCAAACACTCCCACGCCTCCCAGAACATCCACTACACCACCCACTACACCACCCATTACACCCACCACACTCTCCAGCATATCTTCAGCACACTCCAACACACCCTAACGGAGGTCCATACACTTCAGCATAACTCGAACGCACTCAACACACTCAGCACACAATGAAAACATCTTTAGCACTTCAGAACACAGCCCAGCACTCTCTGACATACACCAGCACACATGCTAAAGGAGACCTAGCACATTTCACCATATTTAAATACTTTTCTGCAGGTTTAACACACACACACACACACACACACACACACACACACACACACACGCACACACACACACACTCCAGTACATTATGCCACTTCAGAGAAAGAGTCTTGCATATGAGAAATTCTTGCGATCGTAACTTCATTTAATTAATTTGAGGGAGAAATAGATTCGTTACGGGGGAGAAGGGCGAGACGGAGTTCCGAGAAGACGCGGTGCATGGGAATTACGGCGGAAGCGTCAAATTATTTCGTTATTTAATCTGTTCGTTCATTTCTGCCTCGTGTCTCTCCTGCTTGCTCGCTTTTCCCTGCGGTATGATGAATAACACTGATTTTTTTTTTTTTTTCTCTCTCTTCGTCTTTACAGTGTTCACGTATTTTGGTTGATTTAACTCTTGTATATATGTTTTTTTTTCTCTCTCTCTCTCTTAATTTTCTGTCTTACTTATTTTTTCCTCTTTTTACTTTGATTTATATATTAATGTATTTATAATTGTCTGTCTGTCTATAAATCTTACTTTCTGACTCTCTCTCTCTCTCTCTCTCTCTCTCTCTCTCTCTCTCTCTCTCTCTCTCTCTCTCTCTCTCTCTCTCTCTCTCTCTCTCTCTCAGGATGTGGCTGTGTTGGTGATCTAAACGGCCTTTCTTATTCCCCCCTCCCCTCTTGTCTCTCCTTCACTTTCTCCCCACTCCCTGTCCTTTCCTTCCTCTCCATACAATCCCTTCTCTTACTCCTTCCTTTATCCCTTCTCCTTATCCTCCTTTATTTACTGTCTACCCTTCTCTTCTGCTTCCTCTTCACTGTTCCTTGTCTTCTTCCTTATCCCCCTTCTTCTTCTTCCTCCTCCTCATCCTGCTCCTCCTCCTGCTACGTGCGTACCTGCGTGTGTGATGTGTTGTCTTTAGGTGTTCGTGACCCCCCCTCCACTCTTTACGCGCCGCCCTTCATCCTCTCCCATACATTCTTCAACCTTCCTCCTCCCTCCCTCCACACACACACACACATACACACACGAGGTTGGCTACACCCATTTATAGGGAAGGAACACAAGCAAGAAGGTCGTATTCACACACTCCACAG
>NC_087158.1:27754539-27762039 GCF_035594125.1 Scylla paramamosain | reverse complement strand
GCGGCGCTGCCAAGAGGAGTGAGGTGAGGTTGATAAGAAAGCGAGTTGAAAGCTGACAAGGAGAAAAAAAAAAAAAGAAAAGGAAAAGAAAAAAAAAAGGCAGAGTAGCGAGTGAGGAGTGGAAGAAAGATTAAGATCGCCCATATTACCATTTAAATCGTAAACTTTAAGTAGCGGTGAGTTGACAGGGGCACAGGCTGACCTTAAACCCACCTCGAACCGCCCCCAAAAAATCTCTCTCCCCTCAAGGCACCGCTTCTCTGCCCCCTCCTCCCTCAACTCTCCCACGTCCCCCTTCCCCCCGCCTCCCTTTTCCCCGTCCCTATCCCCCCCCCCTCACCGCGCCGTATACACCACCCTCGCAGCGGTAGTGGTAATTAACGTAGTTTGAGTAAGTTAGGAAACACACCGCCCTCTGTCTGATGCCCCTCCCAGGCTGTCTTCTCCTCCTCCTCCTCCTCCTCCTTCCCTTCCTCCTCCTGCTCCTCTGTCTTGGTGTCCACAGCGTCGTGTAGCCCCGCGGGTCCTGTGTCGCAACCTTGGGAAATAAATAGCTGTCGGGCAATTAGACTTTGTACCAATTACCGCCCTTGTTTTGTACTTAACTATTTCATTTTGTTATTCATCTTGTGTTGTTTTAGTTCTCCGGGGTGTGACGTGGAGGAGCAGCAGCGGAGGAGAGGAACGGGGAGAGAAAGAGTTGTGGAGGGAAGGAATGGAAGGGATGGAGGAAGGAAGGGTTGGTCTTTTCTTCTCTAGTTGAATATTCCAAGGCAGTGCACAATTCCGGCGGTGTTTTGGTCTGTCAGTTGATCCTCAGCGAGCGTCTCCAGTGGATTGTGAAGACTCCATTGCCTCTGATTGATATTCCGCGGCGGCCTTAGCTTACCTCCGCCACTATCCTCAGTTCCTCTGGCGGCTCGCTCCCCTTATTGGGCAGCATACTAAAAACACGCATCGCTTACCATTTAATATTCTATAGATACCCTTGTTTACACCGGTTCCCAAGCCAGGATGCACAGGCGCCCCCGGACACTTCAGGGTATGCTTGCCGTCACCCGTCGCCCTCTGCCCCGACCCTCCTATCACTCACCACTGACAAACAACACTGATGCTAGACGCAATATTGAGGCTGCCCTTCCACACTGGCAGCCTCTCACTAATACTGACAGTCGTTCTACTAATGAGTCTGTTCTTCAATACTTATGGTCGCTTACTAACGTTGACAGTCTCTCACTTGTACTGACAGTCCTAATACTACATCAGGCCTTTACTTTGGATCTTTTTTGACCTTTTCTTTCGTTGGCCTTTTTTTTTTAACTCTTTTTGTTGCCCAAGGCCGGTGCACCTCTTACGTAAAAAGAAAAATCACTGACAGTCTCTCACCAATACTGACAGTCGTCCTGATACTAAGTCTGTCCTTTACCAACACTGCCAGTCTCACCAAGAACACTGACAGTCTCACCAACACTTATGTACAGCTGTCCCGTCTTTCTAATACTCTCCCTCATTAAGATTTACACTCTCTCCCTCATCACAGCATCACTAACTCCTTTCTATGCCTTCCATCAACACCTACAGCCACTTCACTGCAACATTACTAACACCTCTGTCCTTCACTAACACCTGCAGTTCTCTTCTTGTCTTTCTTCAGTACCTACAGTTCCTCCTTCATGACAGTGCCACTAACACCCTTCTGTCCCTTCACCAGTACCCGCAGTTTTCCCTTAGTCACAGTATCAGTATCACTAACACTCTTGTATTCTTTTACCAGTACCTACAGTCAGTTCTTCACCACAATATTACTGAAGGTCTAGAATTCCAATCTCTCACCAACACAAACACTCCCTGCCTCACCACACCATCACACCTCTCTCTTTCCTCACCAGCACCTACAGTCAATCCTCCACTCTGGAATTCCCATGTCTTACCATTATAATCATTGCCTCCCTCAGCACAGCGTCACTAACATGCCTCTCTTCCCTCCCTCAGGTGCAGCACTACATCCTGGTGGTACAGGCGCAGGACACCGGCCGCCCCTCCCTCTCCTCCACCGTCACCGTCTACTTCAACGTGCAGGACCTGAACGACAACGCGCCCATCTTCGACCCCATGAGTTACTCCGACGAGGTCTTTGAGAACATCACCGTGGGCTCCTCCGTGCTCTCCGTCTCGGCCACTGACCAGGACTCCGGTAAGTGCACGTCAGGTCTCCACTCCCTCACAGGCGACGTTAAATCATTTTGACTCAAGTCTTACCTTTGAGGATACACCTAATTATAGTTTGCGATTTTTTTGAGAAGGGGATGAAAACTTGTTCTGATCCAGCTGGGTTACGTCAGCCTGACCTTACCCGTCGCGGCGGAAACTTAAATAATAACAATAAGATTTCCTTTCTGGTTTGCAACGGAACCTCTGGAAAGAAATTTTTTTTTCCACCTCATAGTTTATGAAGTGTTTTAGGACAGTTAGGTTGCTTTCACTTGTCACATTACGTAAGGCGTGGTCATAATGGAGGCGTTATGTAGGTCAGCTCACAGACACACTCATGGCCCGCCTGCTGACTCATCGGCGGTAATATATTACACTCACAATGGCGGCGAGGCGAGCCAAGGCTTTGATCTTCGTTAAGCGCCGCTACTCCTCTTCATTCACGCTTTTCCTGGACCTCCACGCCACTTCCTCCGCGCGTGTCGCTTTCCACCACGAGATCAAATGAACCTTAATTACACCTCTGCTCGCGCGTTCCTTGTAAATGTAAAGCAGTCATATATTTCCCCAGCCAGGTTGTCACGTTTCCCTGTCGTCGCTCCCCTTGTCTCCCCTTTGTGCCCAAGTCTCCTACTGCTCCATGTCGCTCCCCCTCCACCCACCGCACACACATTCCAGTTTCCCTGCCACTCACGCCTCACTGTCTGTTCCTCACACGTTACATTGTCGTCGTTTTACTCACGCCCTTTGTCACCCTCCTCGTGCACCTTTTACACCTTCCTGTCATCCCCTACTCTCGTACTCCGCCGCCCTTTCAATCACGCCCCTGTTTTGTCTCACTTTCACCTTCGCCTGGTTTTGGTTCGTATTCCAAAATGCTTTGCTCTTAGCACAACTATTTCCAAACGCCACAGGGAAATGATTAGTCAGGTTTTCATGTGTGTTTCTCGAGTCAATAATGTAGAAATCTTGTTAATCTGTTACTAGAACCTCAGCTAAATAGACCCAATTGAAAGTAGTCAAGGTGCTGGCAGGAGTGTTTCAAAATATGATCTTTTTCTCCTCTCATTCATTCCCTCGTCTTCCCCGGCAGGCCTCAACGGGCGGCTCGAGTACACCATCTCTGGTGGTGACGAGAAGGACCAGTTCAGCATCAGCCCCAACGGCACCATCACCACCAAGGCGCCGCTGGATCGCGAGGACCAGAGCTTCTACAACCTGGTGGTGCGAGCCTCCGATATGGCAATGCCGCCCCTCGCCCGCCTCTCCTCCACCGTGCAGGTCTGTAGATTCTTAGTTCCTGTAGTGTCTTTTTTTTTTTCCTTCTTCCTCTTTTCTTTTCTCATACCCGAGTGATGGAGGTTGTTGTTTGTCGATTGTTCGTGTGTTTTCTACGCGAGTTAATCTCTGTTGTGTTAGGTCAGTGTTTGTTTCTCTTTACTTTTATCTCTTCCTTCTCCTCCTCCTCCTCCTCGTCCTGTCCCTCTGTCCCTTGTCTTCCATGTTTTATTTTGTTTTATTGTATATATCTATCTTCCCTTTCTTCCTCCTCCTCCTCCTCCTCCTCGTGTGTGTGTGTGTGTGTGTGTGTGTGTGTGTGTGTATACAGGTGTCCTCCGCGTCTCTGTGTCACCGGCAATCTACACACTTCACAAGGGACAAGTCAGTACAGTGGACGGTAAGAAAGACGTAATAAATGCGACACTTTGAGGAGACACAGGCGGATAAGCAGATGCAGATTGAAAGGCAAGAACCTCAAGACTTCCTCGTAGATATCAGATAGACAGACGAACACACAGACAGCCGGAGTGACTGACAGGCCGCGCTGGGGTGAAGCCTAAGACGGTGGAGATCAGAAGGTCACTCCTCAAACTCCCCATTCGTCCTCCCCCTCCTCCTCCTCCTCCTCCCCACTCCTCCACTCCCTTCCTGTCTTCTTCATATTCTTTCCTTTTGCTCTTCGTCTTTCCTCTTTCCTGAAATAGTGACCTGTTCTTCCTCCCTCCCTCTTTCTCATTCCTTCACCTTCCGTCTTTCATCCTTCTTCCCGTTCCTCCCACTCCACTCCACTCCTTCATTCCTTTTCTTCCTTTCTGCTTTCCTTCCTCTCATTCCGTCACTCCCCATCTCCCCTCCGTCGTGAGATAAGATAAGGGTAGCTGTGTGTCTTCCCGTTTTCCACTGAAGAAGAGTAAGGTAGTTGTTAGGAAGTATAAGTCGAGTAAGAAATTGTCTTTAGGAAAGTTTTAATAAGAAAATGTGTGTGTGAAGTTAGTGGGTATTTAATTATTTCCAGTCCTTTCCTTTCTTTCATCTGCCGCGTCCCCTGCCTCTCTTATCTCCTTCCCTCCCCTCCTCACCACTCCCCTCTCCACCACCACGCCGCGAATCAATCAACACGACCGCCGCAGCAACGACTACAGAACACCGTGAAATCCTGGCCCCGGCTCGCCCGTCTCCACTAATCAAACGGCGCGAAAACTATACACCTGACGGATGACTGCCAGACGCCTCCTGTCCTCGCCCGCCCGAACCCTCGCCGCACGTAAGGGTGGAGCTCCTCACCCTTCCTGCAGCGGTCGCCGTCCTTGCCGCTGCCAGGTTTTTTGGCCGCCTCTTTGCAAAGGACGAAGCCAATTACGGCCCGATGTACACGGCTGTAGTGAATTACGAAAAAAAAGGACTGCGTTGCGTTCCTCTCCCTCTTGTGTTTTGAGGATCACTGAGGAGGGAGGGAGGGAGGTTGACAAGGGAGAGGTTGTGTCGTCACGGTGCTCCCCTCCTCCACTCCCCATCTCCCCATCTCCTCTTCCTCTCCTCCCCTCCTCCCCCGCCACTGTGCAGGACTCCTCTGTAAGTTACGGCCCTAAGACCCGCCCTGTCCACACCTCCGCGCCGCAAAAACACACGCCCCGCACATCACGCTGGTAACGAAGATATAAAAGGATTCTCGTTGACAAAAATGGACAAAAAAAAATTATCTGCAAGCATGAGTCTCCGGCGCGAGGTGTGCTGTGTGTGTGTGTGTGTGTAGTGCAGTGATTTATGAGAGAGCTGCTGTTGGGATTCGTCTACTTATTGGTGTAATTATATCTTGCTACAATGCAAAGAAAACGGAGAATGGAGAAAATGCTTAAATGTGTGTTAGGTTTTTAATGAACGTGGCCTCTCTCTCTCTCTCTCTCTCTCTCTCTCTCTCTCTCTCTCTCTCTCTCTCTGTCTCTCTCTCTCTCTCTCTCGTCGCAGCCTCAGGTCTCCGGCACGAGCAGCAAACACGCGCGGGACACGAGCAGAGAGAAGTAATGTCAAGCCAAGTTTGCGTTTGTTACACAAGTTACACCGCCGACAAAAACGCCTCGCAATGAGTTGATCCACACTTTTTGTTCCTCCCTCGTGTGGTGGCGGCGCTCTCTCTCTCTCTCTCTCTCTCTCTCTCTCTCTCTCTCTCTCTCTCTCTCTCTCTCTCTCTCTCTCTCTCTCACTGCCGCCCTTCAGAACCACGTGGCCTGAACTCCTCTCCTCACACACACACACACACACACACACACACTGGCAAGGGATATAACCTCCGTGTTTTAATCTTATGTTCCACTAAAGTCAGGATCATCGGCTTTTCTTGAAGTTTTCCTTTTCACACTCCACTCTGCAAGGGAGGAAGGAAAGGAGGTGAGAATGAAGGAAGGAAGGAAGGAGGGAAGGAGGGAAGGAAGGAAGGGGGAAGGCTTTTCGGCTCAGTGGTTCGAGTTGTCATGAACCAGATTCTTCCTTTTCTTTCTTTCTTCTTGAGTCACAAAGCAGTTCATCCACGAGCCACGATTCCATCTCTCTCTCTCTCTCTCTCTCTCTCTCTCTCTCTCTCTCTCTCTCTCTCTCTCTCTCTCTCTCTCTCTCTCTCTCTCTCTCTCTCTCTCTCTCTCTCTCTCTCTCACCTCGTAGCTCTCAATCTTCCCAGTCTTTCCAGTCCCTCACCCGCTCGTCTCTCCCTCTCTCATCTCCACTCCTTCACCTCGCCCTAACCCCCGCCACCTCCTGACCTCCGCTGCTCACGATCAGCCCCCGGTCCTGTTCTGAGAGGAATGCTGGAGAGAGGAATGACATGACGGAGAGAATAATGCAAATACAAATCACACATGCATCTTTGTCCATGCGGATTGGATCTGTATATAAAAGAAAGTTGTGTAAAGTGGCATTCATTCCCCGTATGTGTGTGTGGATACCCGTGTGAGTGGATACCTGAGTGTCTGACAGGTAACGGTGGATGTGATTTTGCGTTTAAACTGTACATATTTGTCTTGCGTGAGTGTGGGTGATTGTCTCTTCATGCTTCCCTCTTACGGTGTCGTTGGCTGAGGTTGGTGTGCAGGGAGTCAGATCGGGTTAACTGCCACATTTGTTCCCAGTGTTTTCCGCTTTTTCTCACTCTCAAGTCCTCTGATCTGCCAGGAATCTACCAGGTGTCAATTCTTTCTTTCTTTCTTTCTTTTTTTTTTTTTTTAGGTCGTCAGCAGACCAGAGAGCTAAAGATTGAGGGAAAACGCCAAACACATTAGGAGTGAATGTGAAACGTTACTCGACTATTGACCGTGACTACACATGCGAGCACTTTGCTGTTCTACTCATTAGTGCAAGTCGGGCCTCATTACAACTCGTGCTCAGGTCTCTGTGAAGTTAATGTAGTTAATGTTTCGTTACGCGTCTTGAATCTACGTAACATTTCACACACATGAAACTTGAAGAAAACCAGGCGAGTTCTTTGACTATCAGTTGTTAACCTTTCTCTATTGTCATTGTCATTGTATCAGGGAAAACGTCAAACATTAAGAGAGGGTGTGGTATGTTACTCAACTATTGACCGTGACTCCACGTACAATTACATGCATTACTGTTTCACTCATTAGTGCAAGTCTGATCCGTCGTGCCTCATCACCACTCATGCGCGGGTCTGTATGGAGTGAAGGTTTCGATACGCGCCTTGAATCGACATAAAGATTCCAAACACATGAAATTTCCTTAAGACAACACTCATTTGAAGGAAAGCTTTGCAAGTTTTTTTGACTATCAATCGTTAAGCTCTTTCTTCAAGACTATTATTGTCTCAGAGGACTTATTTATGATTGAGAGAAAATGCAAAATACTTATGAGTGAGTGCGCCTTGAAACTACATAACATTTCCAACCATATGAAACTCCAAAGACGACACTCATGTGAAGAGAATCAAGCGAGTTCCTTGACCTTTTCTGGCAAGCTTTGTTACGTAAGGAGACTCTCACCATGGTAACTCTCCTCCGC
>NC_087158.1:27687039-27749539 GCF_035594125.1 Scylla paramamosain | reverse complement strand
TCACCCAATTGTCTCCCTACACCCACACACGCCCACACGCTGCAGCAGAGGGCGCGGAAGGAGGCGGAGGAGGAGGAGGGGAGGTGTGGGGAGGTGCTGGTAGTGGTGGAGGAGTAGGGGATTGGTGAAGAAGTTGAGGAAGAGGCGAAGGGAGATGAGTGTGATAAATCCAATACAGGAAGTAGTCGTCGGCAGCTTTGCAGGTTTAATGTGTGACTCAAATGTGTTTCTGGTGTGTTGATTTCGGTCAGAGAGAGATTAGCAGGAGGGATTGGCTCAGCGGTGTAGGCGTGGGGAGGAAGGAAGCGTAGTGAAGCACGGAAAGACGAGCGAAATTTGCAGGTAACTACTAGAGAAACCTCCGTGTTGTAACTGTAGGACTAACTGTAATTGCGTCAGAACAGATTGTAAGTTCTACTGGTGGTGGTGATGGTAGTGGTGGTGGTGGTGGTGGTGGTGGTAGTGATGCTGCAGTCATTACCCAGTCAGCACTAGTTGGTTGATACAGGATCCGTATTTTGAAATGCTGGTCTTTCATAAGCACTATTGACAGATATGACTAGTCGGGATCTCACGGGTGTTTGTCCATCTAAATGTTACAGAACCCTTGGCAGACTATAAGCAGAATCACGTAAAACTCTTTGAAAAAAAAAAAAAATCACACCTTCCACAGGAGCCTATTAAAAGCAGTCAAGATGAGAATCGGTCACTTTTAACAATGCACTCGTAAAAGAGAATCAGTCATGTTAACTTTATGTATTGAATTATCACTAGAATCACGTGAAAACCCCAATGACTTCCACCAGACCCTATTAAAAGCAAAGATGAAGACGCAGACACTTTTAACAATGCACTCGTAAAAAAGAAAAAAAAAAATCCATCGTCGTAACTTTGGTGAAGACAGTTGATAGTGAACCTTGTTAGCACCCTCGTCCTTACCCCCACCACCACCACCACCACCACCACCACCAGCACCAGCAAGCATGGAGCGAAATCTTGTCTGCCGGAGAGCATAAAACCGAATATTGTGCCAGACTCACGATTTTCCTTCTTTTTAATGGTTCGTTGTAGTTGTTGTTGATGTATGCAGTTAGCCCGCTTGCCGAGGACATGATTTATCGAGTTCTTTAAGCGGGAGGAGGCGAGGTTGCCCACTGCTACGCTCACTGAACCTGTTTGTGTGTGTGTGTGTGTGTGTGGATGCCTACCTTTTCTATCTCCTCTCCTCCTCCTCCTCCTCCTCCTCTTCTTCCTCAAGCTCCTTTCCATCATCCAAGCCAACCCGCCTCCCTTACTTCCTCCTCCTCCTCGTCCCCCATCTCCTCCTGATCCTCCTCCTTCTTCTCAAGCCCCTTTCCATCATCCAAGCCAGGCATCCTCCTCCTCCTACTCCTCCTCCTCCTCCTCCTCCTCCTCACACCTTTTAGCACCCTCTCCCTTGCCGCTTGATGTGTTCGGGGTTGTCATTCTCAGCCCTTAATCCCTTGAAGAATTCTTGTATTTGCTATTTTCTTTTCTTCGTTATCAGTAGTTTGTGTATTTTATCGTCGTGTTGTTGTTATTGTTATTTTTTTTGTCGTGATAGTGGTGGTGGTAGTAGTAGTAGTAGTAGTAGTAGTAGTAGTAGTAGTAGTAATAATGTCTAATTTATCTATTTCGTCTTTGTATTGTCATATTTTAAGTTTATATTGTGTACCTGAGTGGGAGTAAAGTGTTATCATCATTATTATTATTATTATCATTATTATTATTATTATTTTTATTATTATTACTATCATCATTATCATCATCATCAAAAATTATATCGTTTTCATTACCATTATCATCATCGTCATCATCTCTGTTCTCATCATCATTATTATTAGCATACTCGTCATCTTTTTTTTTCCTCCTCCACCTCCTCTTCCTTCTCCTCCTCCTCCTCCTCCTCCTCCTTATGACTAACACTCAAAATATTCCCGCAGTTTTACATCCTATTTCTTCTTCCTGTTCAATTTTCTTCAACTTTATGTCTTGTTTCCTCCGTTTCTTTCAGTATTTCCTTTTTCCTTTTTCTTCCCTAATTACCTTCCTTCTTCTCTCTTCTTTCCACAAACGCCACATTTTCACATTTTTTTTCATTTTCATTCCTTCCATCTTTTCTTCCTCTCTTCCTTTCTTCCTGGCTTCGTTCCAACCTTTCTTCTTGTTCCTTTTCCTTATTCGTGTCATGTTTTCTTTTTTTTTTTGCTCTTGTTCTTGTTCTTGTTCTTCTTCTTAGCCATCGTCATTCTCGTCGTCATTGCTGTTATCGTCACCCTCCTCCTCCTCCTCCTCCTCCTCCTCCTCCTCCTTCTCCTCTTCCTCCTCCTCCTTCGTCGTCGTTGTTGCGTTGTTGTTATCGTCACCCTCCTCCTCCTCCTCCTCCTCTTTGCTGCTGCTGCTACTCCTGCCCCTCCTCCCGTGGCGTCTTGTTAATCATGACATCCCTTCTTCTTCCCCACCTTCCCCTCCTCCTCCTCCTCCTCGTCATCTCCAGGCTGGGTGGTGGTGATGTTGGGAGATCGGTGTGACGCGACTCCTGTTAAGATTATGTTGTTAGTAATCTTTCAGGACACGGGTGGGGGTTTTTGTCCATTAGTTAGTTAATTACATAACGGGAGTAGCCTAGTCACTCCACCCTTCTTCTTCTCCTTCTCCTTCTTCCTTTCTTTTTTTATCTTCCTATTGTATTTTTTTATTTGTGTTTTTTTTTTCTCCGGTTTTGTTTTTTTCTCCCTTGTTTTCTTTTTTTTGTCGTTTTTTTTTTTTGCTTCATAATGTTTTTTTTAGTTTTTGAGTGTTACTACTACTACTACTACTACTACTACTACTACTACTATTACTACTACTACTTCTTCTTCTTCTTCTTCTTCTTCTTCTTCTTCCTCTTCTTCGCAGCCCTCGTCTCCGTCCTCCATTCTGTGAAACATTTTCCCTTATCTCTTTCATTCCTGATATTCTTCACTTTAATTTCCTTCCTTTACCCTCTCGTTGTTGCTCTCCTTCATTCCTCCCGTCCCTCCCTCCCTCCCTCCCTCCCACCCTTCCTCCCTCCCTCCCTCCTTCCTTCCCTCCCTCTCCGCATTAATTACACCTCCACCCTCAAGTATATCAATTTCTTATCTAAAATCATTTCATTAAAGCAACTTCATTATTATCTTCGTTCAACTTCCCATTTACTCCCTCGCTCCTTCTCCCCCTCCTCCACCTCCTCTATTCTCCTCCTCATCCTCTTCCTCTTCCTCTTCCTCTTCCTCTTCCTTCTCTTTCATTCTTCTCACCTTCCCAGCCTCTTCTCACTATCCGCCCGGGAGTTTATAGCGAAGGAGAGGAAGAAGGAAGGGAGGAAGGAGGGGAAGAAGGAGGGGAAGAAGAAGGGGAAGGGGGAGGGGGAGGGGTACCATTAAGCATGTCTAGGCAACGCTTGATGCTTCGGTTCATAAATATTTTCCTGGTCAGGTTACGGCCGCCCCTCGATCACTCCCCCCGTCTAGGCGTCCTCTTCTCTTCCCTTCTTCCTTCCTCACCCTGACCCTTCTCAGCCTACGTAGCCTAACCCCACCTTACCTAACCTACTCTAACCTGCCCCAAGTTTGCCTTACGTAACCTAACTTAACCTACCCTAACCTACACCAGCTTTGCCTGACATAACCTAACTTAACCTAATGTAACCTAACCTAACTTAATGTACATACCACTGTTCTTATCTTGTCTTCTTTCTCTTCTTCTTCAAAATGCATCCATATTTTTTTGCTCTTATTTTTTTCAGGCTCTCGTTTTCTGTTGCGTGTAAACAAGGTGGTGGTAGGAGTGAGGTGTGAATGGGAATAGGAGGGGAAACGAGGGAAAAACTAACGAGGAAGAGGAGAGGAGTGATAGAGGTGAGAGAGAGAGAGAGAGAGAGAGAGAGAGAGAGAGAGAGAGAGAGAGAGAGAGAGAGAAAGAGAGAGAGAGGTGAAAAAGGAGCGGTAAGGGGGGTAGTGAGAGTAGAGAGGTGAGGGTGGAGGGGCGCCGCTGAGTGATGTGCGCCAGCCTACGCCCTCCACCCACACCCGCCCCTTGAGAGGAGTGGCGTGAGTGGTGGAGGACTGAGGCGGCCATTACCAGGTGGTGGATCTCTTGTCTCGGCCTTTTTGCGGGCGGGGGTAACGGGGCAGATTGCGGGTTGCCGGGTTCACGGGACTACCTGGCGGGAGGAAGGGTCCTGCCGATGCTCTGGCCAGCTTTTATGGGCGGCCGGGCACGACAATCATATTGCCTGCATGTTCGACTGGTGCTTAGTGCGAGGCGAATTATATGGGCGTCCAAGGGCTTAATTTACTGGGTCTATAGAGGCAGGGCGGGCTCGTGAGGGTCTGCTGGTCTCCCCCACCTCGCTCTCGGTAGCCAGGCGTCCCGGCGTCTCGTCATTAGGTCCCGCGGCACAATGTTGCGTGATTTTCCTGTTTATGAGTGTTTTTGCTTTCGCTCTCCCACTGGCGGGTGTTCGGAAATGTGATCCATGTGTCCGTTGTGTTCTGGTTGTAACCGCCCGGGGAGGGTCAGGGTAGGGAGACAGCAGGGCGGGGTTCGTCCCTTGACGTTCCCCTCAGTGACAACTCTCTCACCTTTACAGCTTAGTCCTTTACCCGCCTGACAGCAGCCGCTAATGTCTCGTTTCCCTACAGGTCACCATCATCCTGCGTGACGTGAACGACATGGCACCAGAGTTCGTGACCCCCAACGAGACAGTGGTGGAGGAAAACACGCCCGTCAACACGGTGGTGATGGCCGTCAAGGCGGGGGACAGAGACGAGGGACGCAACTCCTACATCGAGTACTCCCTCGCGCCTGTCCCCGGCAACCGCTTCGCCCTGGGCCCCGTGGACGGCCTGTTGAGGATCGTGGCGCCGCTGGACCGCGAGGACCGTGCCAACTACTCCCTGGTGGTGACGGCGCGGGACAGAGGCAACCCTCCCAACGCCCACACGCTCACCATCAGCCTGCGTGTGGCGGACGAGAACGACAACTCGCCCATCTTCGACCCCAAGCAGTACTCGGCCAGCGTGCCCGAGAACGCCTCCATCGGCCTGTCGGTGCTGCAGGTGTCGGCGACGGATGCCGACGACAGCCTGAACGGTCGTGTCCGCTACACGATAGTGGCGGGCGACAAGAATCGTGACTTCTCCATCAGCGAGGACACGGGCATCATCCGTGTGGCCAAGAACCTCAACTACGAGCGGCGGAACCACTACCTCCTGACGGTGCAGGCTGAGGACTCCGGCGCTGACGTCCGCTACGACTCCGCCACCGTCACCATCTCCATCATGGACATCAACGACAACGCCCCCGTGTTCTTGGACTCCCCCTACCTCGTGTACGTAATGGAGAACATGGCTGCCCTCCCCGCCCCCATCGCCACCGTCACCGCCTTCGACGCCGACAACCCGCCGTACAACCGCGTCAACTACCTGGTCAAGGAGGGAGACAAGTCCATGTTCTCCGTCAACGCCACCTCGGGCCAGATTAGCCTGTTGAGGGCGCTGGATAGGGAGGAACGGGACCAGTACACCCTCACTGTGGTCGCCATGGACACCGGTAAGTACTGTGCCACTGTTTTACTTTATTTATCTCTATGTATCAAGACGCCGTTGACAATCGTCCCTTCACCCTCATTGCAACATCCTTACTTAACCATTATCTTTTCCCTTCCTGTTCTCTTCGTTTCTATCATATCAACCTGTCAGTTACCCTCCGTGATCAAAACCTTCATGCAGCTGCAGTATCACACAGTACTCTTTTTCTCCTCCTCCTCTTCCTTGTCGTTTTCCTCTCCCTATTCCATCTCCCTTTTCGGCTCCCCACGCCTCCGCCCCTCGCTCCCACGTCCCGGCGAAGGCGTAGGGCGCTGCAAAGGCCGCCTCGACACCCAGATAAACAAAGCCGACGTTAGTGAGCCGTGTAACAATTCCCTTGATGACACAGCAGTTGTCTGGGCGCGCGGCGACACCTTTTGTTTACATGCAAAAACTAGTGATGATGATTTGTTCTCTCCCTCTCTCCCTGTGTCTCCATCGTCTGTATATCAAGGTTCTCTTCTTTTTTAATCTTGTAATTTGCGTAAATCAAAATTCTATGTCTGTGGAAGTTGCCAGTTTTGTCGCCCGACCCAACTACATGACTTTTTGCGAGCAGCTCTGTTTTTGCGTCCCGGGAGTGAGGCGAGTGCGGCGAGGGAGACGTGGACGGTGCAGCCAGTGCTGCGGAGACCCCGTGGAGGTGTGAGGGGGATGCTCTCTCTCTCTCTCTCTCTCTCTCTCTCTCTCTCTCTCTCTCTCTCTCTCTCTCTCTCTCTCTCTCTCTCTCTCTCTCTCTCCCAGCGCGCCTTTTATTTCTTCCATTGGCGTATCTGTCCCTCACAACACCTGAAGGGCCGCGACGGGAGCGTGACCCTGGGGCGCGGTGGGGCGTGTAGAGGGCCGCCACGCAGGTGTTGCCTCCGCGGGGCGCTCCTCGCCTCACTCCTTCAGCCTGACAAAAGACTGAAAGAAAACACAACCACCAGCGCGAGAAGAAACGCACATAATTCATTTTCCCGCTGAGCTGTAGGGTTCCTCGAATTCTGTGTTTTGTATTAATCAAATAAACAAATGGATAGCGACCACAAAAGACAATTGGTCAGCTTTTCCAGCCTGGCATGTAACGTAGGTCTCCAGGGTGGCGGCGGGCGGGCGCCAGGGACCTCCGCAGGGCGTGGCGTGCCTCGCCTCGTCGCTGTTCCCCGGGTAACCCAAGAACACGGCTACTCGACCGGTTCCAGACTACTTGCTTCACGCTGTTCCGAACGGCGATTATACTGATGACTCTCAACGCATCGACTTCAAAGCGATTTAAAACTTTTATGGATCAACGAAGCATGTAGCAGAACAGGTCCTGTCTACAGCAGCATCAATTTTTTATCACTTATTTCTTTTTTTTTATTCCTCCGTCATGTTCCGTGCCTGTCGAGCACTCCGCTGCGAGGCGGATCCCGGGTGGCGCCAGAACGCGGCCCGCACTGGTGGCACGGCTGGGTGGGGCGGGGCGGTCAGGGCTCCTGAACTACATGGTTTTGGGATCTGGCTTATTGTGCTGCAGAGAAGTGAAGTGCTTTCATGTCCCTCCTTCTCAGATCGATCATCACTCCGCGAGACAGTCTGTGACGCGTTGAGACGCTTGGAAACACACCAGATGGATAGTGAGCTTGAGGTCTGAGCTAAAAATGACAGTTCACTCATCACCTCTATCATCACCACCACCATCATCATCATCACCATCATCACCACAACCACAAGGAGAGTCACCAGGTGTTGCCTAGGTCAGGTGTTGGTTGCCTAGGTAAGACCTTCTCTCACCTCGTTGTTACTTGTACGCGCGCACACACACACACACACACACACACACACACACACACACACACACACACACATGCCTTCCTTCACCTGTTATCTGTTTATTAACGAAGCCTTTTCATCATACCGTTCTCTCTTCCTTCTTTTCACTTCTCCGTCTTCCTTCCTCCTCTTCATATTTCTCTCTCCCTCCCTCCTCATCCCCTCCTTGCCTTGCGTGTGCCGGCGAGACGGAGGTCACCTTCCCATACCTGGCTATACAGGTGTCTGCTAAGTGATTTACGTGACCAGCGAGGGGTGAGCGGGCAGGGGCGGCCAGAAAGGAGCGGCGGGTGGCGTGGGCGGGCATGGGCTAAGTGCGATGAGTGGGCATGGTGTGATGGGATAGGTGGGCGTGGGGTGGGTGGAATGGGTGAGCGTGGATGGGGTTGGTAGGAAGGATGTGTGTGCGTGAAATGAATCACTCGCTTAAAAGGACCAGAACGGCGAGAAAAAAGAAAAAAAAATGAAAAAGAAAAGAAACGCGTTGTTCACACACACACACACACACACACACACACACACACACACACACACACACACACACACACACTTCAAAGTAGCACTGCTCCCCTCTTTTCCGTTACCTGACTGGCCATCCTACATTTTTCGCCTCTCTCACTGGATTTTCGCCTTGTGCCTCTCCTCGCCTCCCTCGTCCCTCCCAATCTCCGCCGCCGCCGCCCCCACCCCCTGCCACCCTCGGTTTCTCGCCTCATGTGTTATGTTTGATGGGCGTGCGATAGGTCCCTCCCTCTCCCTCCTCCTCCTCCTCCTGCTCCTCCTCCTCTCTACCTCCTCCTTCATCTCGTTCCCTCCCCTCGCCTTCTTCCATCGTTTTTACTCTTGCCCTCCCCTAAAAAGAGGGAATTTAATACTCTGGTCGTGGTTGGCAGAGCTTGGTGTTGTAAATATAATGGTAATTACAGCACCCACAAGAATTATTTTGACGTGGAAATGATTAAATGTCACAGCCGCTGTAGTGGAGGTGGAGATGGAAGTGGTGACAGGAAAGCATAGGAGCAGTTTGGAGTGTTTCCTTGAGTGAGGGTGGAGGATGAAGGAGGATTTATGAGATTTGGGAGTAAGGGCTGGGTGGCTGGCTGGCTGGCTGGCTGGCTGGAGGGTGAGGGTGGTGGTGGTGGTGGTGGAGGGAGTTGTGGCGGCAGCTTGTGGTGATGGCGGTGGTGGTAATGGTGGAGGTTGTAACCTTTGATGGATGTGATGTTGTTGTTGTTGGTGGTGGTGGTGGTGGTGGTGGTGGTGGAGGAGGTAGTAACATTTGATGGATGTGTTGTTGTTGTTGATGTTGTTGATGTTGTTGTTGTTACTGTCGTTGTTGTTGTTACTAGTTGTAGTGGTGGTGGTGGTGGTGGTGGTGTCATCAGCGGGTGAGGGGCAGGCGAGGTGTGCCGCTCGACTGGTCCGCCACCGCCATCACTGTCACCACCGTCCCTTCGCCTGGGGAGAAAACCTGGATTTTAAAACTGCAATCTGAGACTCGAAGACGCGGCCTTGGACACAGAGGGCGGCCTTACCTTCCCCTCCTCCCTATGTGCCGCCTGACCCTCACCTCGCAGGCCACTGACCCCGCCACCCACATACGTTCACCTCCGCAAAGGGCCAGTGGGACCCTGTGTATTTCATTCTGATTTATGGTATAAACCCTAGACACATCCTGCCGCCTCTTTGCAGCCTCCTCTCCCTGCTCTGTCTTCCTCCGTCGCTACTCAGATCCAGCGTCACTGAACACGAGTCAGACCAAGAACGCTTAGTCGGAAAAGAAAGACGCAGATGCAGGTAATAATTGTCGAGCGATCTTGAGCGTATCACGAGTAGGAGGTTCCCGACAGGCGGTTGCCGTGATAGGCCCTGACGGTTGGGTTCCACTTGCTCAAGTTTCCCTCGATGAGAAAAACGCGAGGGAGAGGGAGATAAAAAATGCATAATTAATACGCCAGTAGTTTACTTGAGCCTGTGGGTTAATGCAGAGACACTGGGGCCAGTTTTTGCTCTGAATTCTAATGATGGGAAGGAAAGAAGTGTGTGAGGGGGAGTGCGGAGTGGGCCTGCGCTGCGGAGGGAGGGAAGGACGTCACGGAAGAAGGATGAAAAGAAGTTGGAAAAATGGGAAGGAATGGACAGAAAAGGAAGAGATAAGAAGAGTTTGCGCGAGGCGGTGGGAGCAGCGTGTTTGAGTCATCTTTTATCCTTATCTCTTGTTAGGCCGCCCTTGAGGCCCAAGGAGAGCAGGACACGAGGAGGATCGGGCAAGACTGAGCAGCGCCTTACCATCAAAACAAGACTTATTAAGAGCTGTAGACAGCCTCCTCACGTCCCACGGCCCCTCTCCCTTCCTCCCTCTCACCCTTGCCCTCCCTCCTTCACTCACTCATTCCACCCTTTCTCCACCACTTTTCGCTCCTACTCTTCATCTCCTTTTTCTTCTTTATTTGCTGCTTTTTATCCACGTTCTGACTATACGTGCCGTAGCTTTTCCCGGAGTAGTAAAGGTCAGGGAAGAGAGAGAGAAAGAGAGAGAGAAAGAGAGAGAGAGAGATGGGGAAGAAGGAGCGTGACGTTAGCGCACCAGTTATATTTACGCAGCAGATAGATAGGAAGAGAGAGAAGGATAAGGGGAGAGGGAGTGTTTGTGTAGGGCAGGTGTAGGCAGTGGAGTGTTGTTGTAGAAGGCCTGGACGGGGCGCGAGGAAACTGGTATGTTGTGGTTAGGTCCTCTGCGCCCTTCTGTTGCGGAGGGCGTGGTCACTTGACCCTCCCGTCCCCTCCTCTCGGTCCTCCCGTCTCTTCATTACATCTTCCCGTTCATGATGCCTTCTCTTTTTCGCCTTCTCCTCTTTGCTTCTCTTCATCTCATTCTCGTGTTCCTCCTCTTCCGTGTGTCTTCCCGCTCTCTCATCGTCGTCTTGGTTCGCATCGTGCTCCTGGTCATCTTCCTTGTCCTTCTCTTCGGCCTTTTTATCCTCCTTGCTTTCGTCCTCACCTGTTTCCCGTTGTGGTCACGGCCATCGTCGTTATTGTGGTCGTCTTCATGCTCCTCCTCCTCTTCCCTGTCCTCTTTACATTGCTTGCGTCTCCCGCCCCATCTCTTCTATGTGTCATCTCACACACCCCCCCGCGCCACCTGCTAGACTGCACGCATACCCACCCACCCACCCACACACACACACACACACACACACACACACACACACACACACACACACACACCTGCAGACCGATTTTCGTCCACTTTGCCTTATCCTTGCTTTCTTTGCTGCCCAGACTTCACTATCAGTTATTCTTCAGTCATCTTTCCGATAGAGGGATGATGTTCTTTTATACTCCTGCTCTGACCGACGCCCTTCCCTTTTCCCCTGCCCTTCCGTTACCCTCCCTCCCTCCGTGCCGTCCCTCCTCCCTGCGTCCCTCCCTCCCATCCTCCCTCTCTCCAGTCTTCCTCCTTCCCGTGGGTATTTGATATGAGAGAGCGAAGCCGCCACTCGGCCACTGGTCACCGGGCGGGGATGGGACGAGCCGGAACGAGCTGGGACGAAGGGGGGACAAGGTTCGGTGTGTCTGAAGGGAAAGGCTAAAAATTTCATTGTAGTTGTTGCTGCGGTGGTGATTGTGGTTGTAGTTGTGATTGTGACTGTGGTTGTGGTTATGATTGGTTGTGTTTCTGTTTCCTGCTGTTGTTCTTGGTGGAGATGGTAATGATTTCAATGATTCTGTTGTTCTATTGCCGGTGTAGGTTTATATACGCGTGTGCATTAGAGACTGTAATTATAACCTTGTGTACCCTGCGTCCCACATTCCCCCTTCAAAGACCGACCCTGATCCCTGACGGTGGCGGCAGTGATGGTGGTGGTGGTGGTGGTGGTGGCGGCGGTAGCAAGGAGGGTTGTGACGTGCAAACTCGCAGCTGCTACTTTTCGCGCGTCACCGAATACGTAGGTCAGAGGGATGCTCTTGTGACCCGCGACTCGTATCTTCCATTGAGGCAGACAGAAGCACAGACAAACGAAGACACATCTCTGGACAGGAGTAGCGTTTCGTGTTCCTGAGTCCTTGAGGCGGCCAGGCGACGGCAGCGTGGTGGCCCCTCCGCCCCGCCACTCTCCGGTGCACAAGCTCGCAGGGATGTACGGGCTCAGTCAGACTCACACTGCGCCCACTGCAAGCACTGATGCCAGATGTGCTCACAAAAAAGAGGAGCCTAAAAGCACTATTTTGTTTTTAGGCTGCTTAAATTTCTGCAGAATTTACTCGGCTTGCAGATACTATCCGCGAACACACACACACACACACACACACACACACACACACACACACACACACACACAGCGGTCCACAATAAAGCCGCGTGGCCTTCCACAAACTGGTCGGGTCCAGAGCAGCAGCAGCAGCAAGCGGGCCAGGACGGCAGTGCGAGCGGTGGTCCCTCAGCCCCTTGGTCCCTCGGGCGCCACCGTCGGCAGGATAAGCAGATGTTAATTAATGCACCGAACACCTGAGAGGAAATAGTCTACAAGGATTTCTCTTTATTGGACTGTTCGAAAATTAAATATTCATGTTTTTAATGAACTTTGTCTTAGTTCATATTTTATTCTGCCGTCTGAATAACGAAAAAAAGAAAAAATAGCCAGATCATGTCATTCAGTTTTCCACGTGATTTACCGCAGTTTTTTCACATAGATACATCCGCCGGTACTAATTTTTTCCCCCCTTTCCGGATAGGATAGTTAAGTCGCATTTGTTTCTCTGTCGGCACCTGCATATTGGTATTATTTTGTGTTATTTGACTTAATTTGCATCTTCCGCCCGCCGTCTGGCCTGGCCCGCGCCGCGCCGCCACCTGTGCGCCGCCACAAGTTGAAAGCGCCGCTGAGACCTTTCTCCCTCGGTGATGAAATGACACGTGTTCTGTTACCTTATATATTAATTAGGTAATGGAGTTGTGAAAGGCGGTAATTCAGGAACTTAATTACACGGGAATTAAAGCTGTACGTGTGTGTGTGTGTGTGTGTGTGTGTGTGTGTGTGTGTGTGTGTGTGTGTGTGTTTACTCGCGCGTTTCCATGCATATAAATAAGCAGGAAATGATAAAAAAAAAAGAACAGGGAGATTTAGGGATAAAAAAGTACTTATGAATAAAGAAAAAGATCGAGGAAAAGTTGGAAGAAAAATCACCTCCGATTATGGAGAGAGAGAGAGAGAGAGAGAGAGAGAGAGAGAGAGAGAGAGAGAGAGAGAGAGAGAGAGAGAGAGAGAGAGAGAGAGAGAGGAAGTTCATTACTCATTATAATATAAAGATAATACACCCGGAGAAAAAGGAAGGAGAAAAAAGCATCATTGCAGAGTGTGAAAGAATTACGGCCCGGTACGGAATGAAAGGGGAAGGAAAGACTCGTGGTATTAAGGATATGAGACAACTGAATAAACGTTAATAACACACTAACACTCCCTAATGCATGAGTAAGGCTGTAGTGATGGTGGTGGTAGCAGTATTAGTATTAGTAGTAGTTGTTGTTGTTGAATTTCTTCTTCTTCTTTTCTTCTTCATCTTTTCTTGTGATGATTATAATTCCACATATCATCCAGTCTGTAATTGCTACTATAAATTACTTACCCTATGTCTCTCTGTCCGTTTTTTACCTGTCTCCGTGCCTGTCTTTCTTTGTCTGTCACTGTGCCCAACTCCTTCTTCACGTCAAAGCAATCATATTCACATGCTCCTCTCTTGTGACATCTTAATCGCGGAATCAGAGTCGCAAAGGAAGAACAATTACATCGCACAAGAAATAAAAGTCAAATTATACACCGAGGCTATTGAATTTCCTTACACAAGAGGGTGGAAGAGGCTCGTGAGATGAACCAGTAAAGGAGCAGCTGACCTTACCTCATTTTCTTCTTACTTTACTTCATCTTTTCCCTGCGTGTTCTTTTAGATCGTATTACCTACCCAATATGCATCACAGGTGGAGGTTTTCCCATCGCCGACCACACTTCGTCCTCTCCGCTGTACCCTTCCCTGCTCCTTCCTTCCTTCCTTCCATCCTCTGTCCCTAACCCTGCTCTTCTCCTTCTCTCTCTCTCTCTCTTCCCTTCTCTCCTTTCCTCCCTTCCTTCGCCTCCACCGCCTAGTTTTTTTTTTTTTCACTTACAGTTCCTTCTCTTCAGCATTTGTTATTCTCAGCCATCTCTTCCTTGTTCTCTTCTTCATTCTTTTTCTTTTTCTCTTCCCCTTGTTATCGTTGTCGCCACCCGTACCCTCCTCCTATTCCTCCCTATCTCTTATCCCTTCTTATTCCCTATCATCTTTCCCATGTTTATTCCTCACCTTTCTCCCTCCTTTACTCTTCCCTCTCATTCCCTCTCACCCTCGCCCCTCATTTTATTCCTATCCTTTACCGTCGCTTCCTCCCTTTCCCTTCCCGTCCCTCTTATCTCCTCATGCCCCTTGCCTCTATTCTTTTGCCTACTCCTGTTCCGCTTTTGCCGTCTCCCCTTCGTCCTCCGCCCCCTCCTGCCCCTGAGCCGCCCCCGATGCACCCACGATGCCGAGGAAGGGAGATACGCTGCGGGAAGGGACAGGACCACCCCAGGTTCTCGATTGCGGAGATTTCAGTGCTGGGTTTGAGAGTTATCAGAGGCGCGGGACCCTCGGGACTCCTCCAGTGATGAGATCGTACACAGGGTCATCCACGCAGCTTGCTATTGGCGATTCCAGCTTCACCCGAGCGGTTAGTGTTGCGCTTGCAGTCTCGTGGTCCCGGCCTCCCTCGATCCCTGATATGTGTATGTAGAAGCTGGAGTTTAAAAGTTCCTGAGCCACTTTCAGATTAATTGTTCATGGTTCCTCAAGTATTGGGCGCTGCAGGGGTGGTCAGCGGGGCGTCTCGTTAGGTGAACATGGCGAGGAGTATGGTGTTTATTCGAATATGTTCTCCCAAATATATTTTTTTCTCGCGATTGGCTTACCTCGAAGACTCATCCCAAGAAAGGGTAAATCCACGCACTGCCGTTACTTGGCGGTGCATAGGCCGACCCCGCCACTCAACTGTTGTGATGTCGCTTGCAGTTCATTAGTTTGCGCTTGCCAACGTGTGGTCCAGGATTCGACCCCCAGGATGTCAATAGCTGCAGTTTTCCAAGTATTCCTAAGATGTTCTTTCACTGGGCAATATTGTTCACATTGACAGTCAATCAGCCAATAACAAAGACATGATATATGATGAGAGTTACTTTTTTCCGATTTTTTGTTCTTTTTTCATGAGCTTCATTAACTCTCAGAATCTTTCCCCTTACGCCACGGTCTCCAGCAGACGTGCAGGGTTGCTGCTTCTCCAAGTTCCGTTAATCCCTGAATGGTCGCTGCATGAGACTCTTTTCACCACCAGCACCATCACCACCACCACCACCACCACCGTCACAAACAGCACCATCATCACTGTAAATGAGAAGAACAAGAACTGTAGTAATTTCATGTTCCAAATATTTTCTATGAGATGCTTTATTTTGCTGGTGTTGTTGTTTGGCAAGTTTCCGCCTTGTGTCATGGCGGCAACAGTTTCGTCAAGGTTTGGAGCTGCTCCCTTCATGGCCGCGTCGCGCCTCTCATGCGTCGAATGTATCACATCCGCCAGTCTGCGAACTTCCTGCGATGGCCTTTTGGAGAGAACCCGCTAAATGTCGGCCAGTCACCGGTGAACCGAGAGAGGCGCGGAGCCGCCTGCGTCCCTCGTTATGACGGGCGGGGCCCCTGGGTGCCACGCCGGGAAAGAGAAGCCGGCCTGTCTTGCCACCCAGGTCACGTGGCGCCCCCGGTGACGGTGACGCCGCGGACGTAGTGACGGAGGGTCATTGCGATGCCGCCGTGTCGTGGCGGCGGAGACATGGCTTGCCCGAGAGAGGGTGTCCCCGCGGCGAGCAACTAGCGTCATTAAGGGTAATTACAAACACTCGTTCCTGGCGGAGAGCAAACAAGCACTCTCGTCCTCACCCTGAAAATTAATGTTTGGTGGATTTTGCGAGTCACTTGTACGAGGCGACCCCGAGGGGCCGGCGAGGTCCTCTCCACCGAGCAGAGAGGCTGAGTCGCAGGTCTTTAGTCTGGGTCCGGCAGGGCCACATGCCGCGGCTCGTCCCCTGCCCGCCCGCCGCCCGTCCCCTGCCACACCCCGTTCCGTTCTCTGCTGTCCCTCGTCCAGTGGTCTGCGGCACTTGCCCAATGCTAATCCTGTCATTTAAACCCTCGGCATTCACACTGCCCACTGCAGCACTCACTCGGCCTCTCACTGCACCTGTGTCCACGCCATACCCATACAAGGCCTGCCTCATCCGCGCCACGCTCACCTCTCCCTCCCTAACCCATGCACACTCATATACTACTTAGTGACGCTCCTCATAATTCGCGCAATAATTCAAAGGTGGATCGAGTACTCAGTAATCACCATAACATCGATGCACCTGCCCCGCCAAGTAGTAACAGGCATTCTTTATTTACCTGGCTATAAGGGTACTACCTGAGGTTGATGTACCTGGTTTTAGGTTACCTGGGAATTTTTGTGTACCTGGCTCAGGTGTACAAGGGTCTGAGGACACGTGTTATTTTTCGTTCGTCCGTCCTCCAAGTATTTGCCTTTGGAATTTTCCGGTTTTGGCTGTATAGTTGACTCAGAGAGAGAGAGAGAGAGAGAGAGAGAGAGAGAGAGAGAGAGAGAGAGAGAGAGAGAGAGAGAGAGAGAGAGAGGGAGAAAGAGAGAGATGCATAGGAATGAGAGATCGCAGGGACTCCATCACTTTAGCACTCCCCGGCCCAGCACGTTCCTCGCCTCACCGTTTTACTGCGAAAGTTCGTGGAAATGTCCATCTAACCTTCTGGCGTTTGATGCGTCGCAGAAAAAAATCCTTCCCGTCCAAAAAATGTCATAACTAAAAACGCATTAATCCGACCCTTTTAATGGAATACAAGTTGATCATTCCACTTTATGCAGTCTCTTAACAGGCATCCGGGAAGAGGCGATGCTGGGAAATGCCCTGAGCGATTGAGAGAGAGACACAGACAGAGAGAGAGGAGAGGAGAGGAGACAACAAAATAAAAGAGTACAAAAAAAATGGAAAAACAGGAAGTGATAAGATAAAGAAAGAAAGAAAAGGAAAGAACGGAAGGAAGAATGCGATAAGATAGAAATGAAAAGAGAAAAAGGAAAGAAGAACAGGGACGAGAACACGAACATGAACAAGGTGATGATGAAGAAGGGGAAGAAGAGGAGGAGAAGAAGAAAAAGGCAAATGGAGGAAAAAATTAAGAAATGGAGGAGGGAAAAAAAAAAAAGCGAGAGAGAGAGAGAGAGAGAGAGAGAGAGAGAGAGAGAGAGAGAGAGAGAGAGAGAGAGAGAGAGAGAGAGATGTTGATGGAGACTGTTGCTGTAAATCCAAATAACAGCCACTCCTTCTCCCAATTATCGTGAGAGAGCCCCGGGCCGCACAGAGTACATTGGAATCCACTAATTGTAAGAGAAGCGACCGCCATCACAGCGCCCGCCACAGCCAGGGTTATTACTATTATTATTATTATTATTATTATTATTATTATTATTATCATTATTATTATTATTGTTGTTGTTGTTGTTGTTGTTGTTGGCTTCTTTTTCTCTCTTTTTTTTCTGCTTTAATTTTACTTCTCCTTCTTCTCTCTTTCTATCACATCTCCCTCCTCCTTTTACTCCTCCTCCTTTTCCCCTTCTCCGTCCTATATCTTCTTGAAAATGGGGGATGACGAGGAGGAAAAGAAAGAGGAATAAGGAGAAGAAGAAAGAGAAAGAGAACAAGGAAGAGGATTTCATAGAATACAGTAACATTCAGATCCTATGCTATAGTGTATGACTGGAGAAGGAGGAGGGAGGAGGAGGAGGAGGGAGAGGAGGAGGAGGAGCAGGAGGAGGAGCAGGAGGTGAAGGAGATTATCAGTTTTGTGAAGTTGTGGTGATTGTAATGTGGGGAGTATACTCTCTCTCTCTCTCTCTCTCTCTCTCTCTCTCTCTCTCTCTCTCTCTCTCTCTCTCTCTCTCTCTCTCTCTCTCTCTCTCTCTCTCTCTCTCTCTCTCTCTCTCTCTCTCAGTACGAAATAATTAGGGTACGGACTGACCTAAAGAGGACCAACACTCGTAGAAATTCATAAAGAGGAATTTTTGGAAGGAAACGAGATCACTGGAGAGTTAAGAAAGGAAAGAAAGTTTGTTTACAGACGTTACTGACAGAAGGAAACGAGAGAGAGAGAGAGAGAGAGAGAGAGAGAGTGAGATGAGAGAGAGAGATGAGAGAGAGAGAGAGAGAGAGAGAGAGAGAGAGAGAGATACGAAATTGAGTAGTTATGCCGACCGCTGCAGGTAGAAAAGGAAGAGGGCAGGTAGGATTTGCAGGAGGGGGAAGAGGAGGAGGAGGAGGAGGAGGAGGAGGAGGAGGAGGAGAAGGAGGAAGGAGAAGAAGATGAAGATGATGATGAGTGAGAAGGAGAAGGAAAAGTAAAAGAAAAATGAAAACCAGGACAAGGAGGAGCAGAAAGAGAATGAAGAAGAGTATAACAAGGAGCAGGAGAAAGAGAAAGGAGAGGAGGAAGAGGAGGAGGAGGAGGAGGAGGAGGAGGAAAATACCTAATTCGAATCTATTCTGGAAGAGAAATTTCCTCCCTTAGACAAAGCTCCTACCACATAAAAATTCTTCCCCCCCCTTATTGTTTTCCTCCCCCCTCCCTCCTCCTCCCTCCCTCCCTCTATCCCTCCTCCCCTGCCAGGCCTCCTTGTGCCCGCCTCTTCTCAATTCTTCCTTCTCGTTCCTTTCCACTTTCATCATTTCTGACTAAACACATCTCGGGTTTATAATGTTTTTCCTTCCTCATCTCTTTCTTCTCCTTCTTCTTCCTCTTCTTCTTCTTCTTCTTCCTTTCTTAGCATCCACCTTTCTTTTATTTTACCTTATTCTTTCTTTTTTATTATTTATTCCGTCTTTTTTCTCTTTCCACTTTTCATCAATTCTAACCAAACACTCCTCTATTTTTTTTCTTCATCTCTTCTTTTTTTTTCTTTTCTGCTTCTTCTCTACCTCTGCCTTTCTTTTTTTTAGCTTATTCTGTTTTCTTATTTCTATTTCCATAATTTCTGGCCAAACACTACACGATTTATTATTTTTTTCCTCCCTCATCTCTCTCCTCTTTTTCTTTCCTCTTAAACTCCACCTTTCTTTCTTTTCTCCCTTTTTTTATATTCTTCTATTTTTTATCTCCATCTCCGCCACATCCAACCAACCACTCTTAGTTATTTCGTTCCTCCCTTCATTTATCCATCTACTTCACCTCTTCCCCTCCTTCCTCACTATTCCGCCTTATCACCTTCTCTCTAACTCACTCATTCACTCTCCTCTCATTCTCTCCTGTCCTTCTCTTCCGTCTATAGATCATTTCTTTATCATCACGTCTATAACTGCTGGGGGCACAAGACTTCCTAAAAACACTACCTTTAATTAGAGAGAGAGAGAGAGAGAGAGAGAGAGAGAGAGAGAGAGAGAGAGAGGAGAGGGAGATGATAAGAGGTAAAGGGAGAAAGGGAAGGAAGGAAAGGGAGAGAGGGAAGTGGAGAACGGCGTCTGGTGGGAGGCGATGAAAGTGAAGCAGCCTAATGAACTGATTGTTGACTGTTGGGGTTACCTGCTGCCGCCCCTGAGAGAGAGAGAGAGAGAGAGAGAGAGAGAGAGAGAGAGGGGAGGGGGGTGAGGAGTGACAGGACCACTCCGCCCTCACACCAAACATTGAGTAGCTGTGAGACTTCCAGGAGTAAACGCTGACATTTCCTCCCTCCCTTCCTACCTTTCCTCCATTCCTCCCTTTCCTCCATCCCTCCCTTCCTTCCCTCCGTTCCTCCTCCCTCTCTTTTCCGTTAAGCCTCTGTATGTATTTTTTATCTTTATTATAACGTGATTTCCCGTATATTCTTCCCCTTCCTCCTCCTCCTCCTCCTCCTCCTCCTCCTCTTCCTCCTCCTCATTAGCTCTCTAATTGCTACTGTTTGTGTCTTGTGGGTCAATTATGGCTTAATGGCTTCACCTGTCACTTTTTTCACCTTTAATGGGCCAGTCATGACAAATGTTTCAGAAGGTCCAGTAGAGGTGATTACCCAACGCCCCTCCACTGGCCCTCCACCATCAACGCCCCTCCACCGCCCCTCCACTGCCCCTCCACTGCCCAACGTCCCTCTTTTCTCTCCTTCTACCGCCCAACGCCCCTCCACTTCTCCCCTCCACCATCCTTCCACCGCCCTTCCATCACCTCCCTCCACCGCTCACCGCCCCTCCACTGGCCCTCCATCCTTCCCTCCCTCCGTCCTTCCTCCTCACCACCGCTATCACCACAGTCATCACCATCACCATCACCACTACTGCTTTCCTATCTAACATAACACAAAACACTCGTACATGCACATACATACATACATACATACATACTTTTCCGTATCAGAAGTAGTAAGGCATATCAGTAATTTCTGACCAACTTGTGTGTGTGTGTGTGTATGTGTGTATGTGTGTGTGTGTGTGTGCAGGTCTTCACAATAGAGCGAGCCGCGGCCGAGCAGGGGGAGGCAGGGTAAGCAGGGGAGGCTGGTCAGCGCTTGGGGAGGTGTGGTGGTGGTGATGGTGGTGGTGGTGGTGGTGGTGGTGAGGGGGGATGCAGGGATGGGGAAGGCCTGAGGATGACGGGAGAGGGAGGCTGGTGAGTGAGGGGGAAGGAGCGGTAGGGAAGGAAGAGGAGGAGGAGGAGGAGGAGGAGGAGGAGGAGGAGGAAGAGGAGGAGGAGGAGGAAGATGTTTACATTGTTTTCCACTTATGAAGGAGGAAAAAACGAGACGTGCGAGAAGAGTTGGAGGAGGAAGGATACCATGATGAGAGAGAGAGAGAGAGAGAGAGAGAGAGAGAGAGAGAGAGAGAGAGAGAGAGAGAGAGAGAGAGAAGCAAAAAAAAAAGCATACACAACACAACTGTAAAGGAAGAGCATGTAGTAGACAAGCACAAAGTATAAACCCCGGCAGACTCTAAAGAAAAAAAAACTGACGTAGAAGAAGGAATCGTGTTGAAGGAATGAGAGGAGGAAGGAAAAATGAACAATAGAATGAGGAGGACGAGGAGAGGAGTGCTGAGGAGGAGGAGGAGGAGGAGAGGAGACCGGTAGAGCACACTGCACCTCGCCTGGCCAAGCACCGGGACTCACAGCATCACCGGCCACCAATGACAATCCACCGTATAATCTGGAATCATTAAGCCTCGACGCATGTGACCCTCAGGCCGCGGCGTGCAGTCTAGGGGCACTGCGGCCCTGAAATAATGGGCGCACCTCCATGCATGCATACTATTCCCCGGCACTAAACTGGGGTCGACGGATGGACCCCAGTCATGCCACACCGAACCCCATACATAGTGGAAGGGGGATGGGATGGCGATGGTGATGTCCGGCCCTGTGCAGCCACCCTCTCCCTCTCCCTCTCCCTCTCTTTCTCTCTCTCTTTCTCTCTCTGACTTGTATTCAGAAACCCTTTCCTCTCTCCCCACAATAATTCTCAAAGTCCGCAGAGATGCTTAGCCAGGTTTTCAAGAGTGTTTCTCCTGTTAATAATGTAGAAATTTTGTTAATCTGTCGCTGTAACCATAAAAAGCACCCAGACAAGTGTAACTTCAACTACAGCCTATTGAAAGTAGTGGAGGTGAAGCGCAGAAGTGTTTCAGAATATGGTCCTTTCTCTCTCTCTCTCTCTCTCTCTCTCTCTCTCTCTCTCTCTCTCTCTCTCTCTCTCTCTCTCTCTCTCTCTCCCCGCGTCTCACCCCCAGCAAACACAACGCATGCCGTCCACTCCCGGCTATCGTAGGGGTGGAAATTGCACTCCACTGCCCCTCTTGTATAGGTTCGTGGAGGGATAAGGACGTGACCTATAATTTTTGCTGTATTTATGGGGAGGTTTAGGGCCGGAGCGGATCAAGACACCGAAGTATTGAGCAGCGCAGAGGGACGCGGGGACGAGGCTGGCGGCGGGGCGAGGCTGAGTGTCGACCTTCATGCTGCCTGCAGGGATGGCTCTGTCTTGCGTCACTTCGGGGCGGAGGAAGGAAGGCGAGATGGGCGGGGTGGCCGAGGGAGAACGGGAGAGGTGGGGTGGGTGGGTGGATGTGTGTGACGGGCGGGGAGGTGTGCAGTCGCGGCGTAAGGTCAAGAACGCTCGCAACACCCTACACACACACACACACACACACACACACACACACACACACACACACACACACACACACAGTCTGAAAATACCACTCCGCCAAGAAAATGCCACACAACTCACAGTGCTCACCTGGTATTACTCACCTTAATTACTAGATACAGCGGTACCTTTGCGTCCTCGCACTTTTCACTCCTTCTTCTGCGTCTCCTCCGGTTAGTTGTAACTTTGTCGGCGGCCACCAAAAGTGAGCCGTCTCTCTCTCTCTCTCTCTCTCTCTCTCTCTCTCTCTCTCTCTCTCTCTCTCTCTCTCTCTCTCTCTCTCTCTCTCATACCTCCAGAAAGAGAAAAAAGAGAGAGAGAGAGATGGCCAAAAATTTGAAGTAAACCATCACAAGACAGTAAGTTTAAAACATTAACTAGCGCCATTGTTGCTGTTGTTTTTTGCTCTTTTTTTTTCTCTCTCTCTCTTCGTGCTAATGGTCAAGTGGCGATATAATGGAGTGGCCCCTGCCTATAGCCCCCATCACTGCCCTGAGGCTCCCCATCTTCAGTCCCCCATTCCCCCATTCCTTCCTCGCAGGCCAACCGACACATTAATCTAAATTACAGGATGTGATGAATGAGCGAATTTTTATAGCATGGCCAACATCCCCTGTGCCCATCCCTCCCATATCCCTCCCCGCTGCCCTCCCTTTGCCCCTATTTTTACTCTCTCCTCCTCCTCCTCCTCCTCCTACTCCTCCTCCTCCTCCTCCTCCTCCTCCTCCTCCTCCTCCTCCTCCTCCTCCTCCTCCTCCTACTTTCCGCCATCCCTCCCTTTCTTCCCGCCCCAGCCTCTCACGAACGCTTCTAGACTTGCAGGAATGTTAGACAGAGAGAGAGAGAGAGAGAGAGAGAGAGAGAGAGAGAGAGAGAGAGAGAGAGTTGTAGGCATGTATGGAAGGCATGCATAACTATCAGTAACTAACTTTCACCACCCTCGCGCCCACACACAGACACACACACACACACACACACACTCTCAAGTAAGCGTATCACTCATACTTACATACATACACTCACGGTTCTTTCACCCAAAGCACGTTAAGCCTCATTTCGTGCCCATTCTCCTCTTTTCTCTTCCTCCTCTCTTCTCTTCTTTTGTCTCTCTCTCATCACCTCTCCTCTTCGCCTTCTCTCATCTCCTCCTCTTCCTCCTCTTCCTTCTCCTTTCTCATTTCAATTATTATCGTTATCATTATTTTTATCGCTGTAATTGGTGCTAATACAGTAGTAGTAGTAGTAGTAGTAGTAGCAGTAGTAGTAGTAGGTAGTAGTAGTAGTAGTAGTAGTAGTAGTAGTAGTAGGTAGTAGTAGTAGTAGTAGTAGTAGTAGTAGTAGTAGTAGTAGTAGTAGTAGCAGCAGTAGAAGTAGTAAAATTTTTTCTTATTCTACAACAGCAACAACAACAACTATTACTATTACTACTACTTCTGAGAGAGAGAGAGAGAGAGAGAGAGAGAGAGAGAGAGAGAGAGAGAGAGAGAGAGAGAGAGAGAGAGATTCCAGGGAAGGGCACTCACTTGGCATGATTTAGTTGTCCAATAGAAAGTACCGAAGAATATTTATCGATATACGGGGGGGGCAGGAGAAGGAAGGAGCGGGGATGGGGTGGGGTGCGGAGTGTAAGGGCGTGTGAAGGGGGGTGCTGGGGTGGGGAGAGGAGGAGATGATGGGAGGTGATGGGGAGGGAATGGTTTCAACAGCCTCTAGGGAGCATGGGTGATGGGTGACCAGCCTTTTCCTTCCCTTCCCTTCCCTTCCCTTCCCTTTCTCTTTCCTTCTCTCTTTCTCTCACTCAATTTCATTCTCTATCTCTTCATCTCCACACTCTCCGTTTTGCAATAAGAAATATTTATCAAATTGATGGGCGTCATTATCTTTTATCGCCTTCTACCGTCACCTTCACCACCATCACCACCGTTGTCATTATCAGCGTCCTTCATCATCAACATCATCATCATCAACGTCATTAACATCGTCACGTGCGAACATTCTAAAAGACGTCGCTGTTTCTCGAGGTCGCCGCTTCGTTGCGTCATCATTCGATAGCGCGGTGGCGGAGTTCAGTGTAGACCATCAGTGTAATTGCTTTAAATTGAAAGTAAAAGTAGGAGAATTAGAGGAATTACTGCTTGATTTTGAAATGGGAAGATGGGTTCGGCGGCGGCAGGAAAGTGGAGCGCAGATCTTGCAACACTGAGCAGAATTTTTCATCTTTTCTTTCTTTTACTTATATCTTTTTCTTTTTTTTCTTCTCTTTTTTTATATTAGCGCCACTGTAATCACGTGCCCCCTTGTTCTTCCCCGGGAACCTCCAAACACACACTGTCAATTAGTTGAGTTCGTCTCGTAGCCCATAAATCATTACAATATAAATCAATCAAAACTCCCATATCTTCTCCTTTTTCTATGATTTACGGCAGTCGTCCACCATCCCTTACCTGGGCGCCCCGATATCCAAGGAGCCTTAATATGCGATACTTGGGATTCCTGACTCCGGGTGAAAAATAATGATGCCACATAATACCTCATAGCGCGTCGTTTGAAGCGTCGAGATCTGAGAGCAAACGAGACGTGTGTAGCTTGAGAGAGAGAGAGAGAGAGAGAGAGAGAGAGAGAGAGAGAGAGAGAGAGAGAGAGAGAGAGAGAGAGACCATTGATTTACGACGGCAAGGGGAAGAGCTGGCGTTGTTTGCTGCCAGACAATCCTGCCAGCCTGCCTACCCAGTCCTCGCGAAGCTTAGAACTTCACCTAAACCCCAAGCGATTCAGCTGGCCATCCTTGTATTGTACTTACCTCCAGCCATAGACACAGAATTGTTTGTTTCAGTAGTTCCTTCGAGTGACTAGTGGTCATGAGCGGCCATTTAGAGATGGTATCACTATCTTCCGCTGAATGAAGAACTTGTCAGGCGCTGAAGGAACAAGTTGGAATACTGGAGGCGTTATATGGCACATTTTCTTGCCATTTCATCTTTCCTCTATAGGACTACAATATGAAGACTATGAACGTAAGAAAATAAGGAGACTGCAACAGGCCAGTTGACTTACACAAAGCAGCTCATGAAAAATGTTGTATAGTTTCTTCTCTTGTTTCTATTTTCTCTATGAACACGATTAGTTATGAGTGAGGAAGAAGGAACGTTTTCTTCTCATTCTGAGCTCGTATCTTGAAGTGCATTGGGCTCTCAACTATTTTCAAAGGCCACAGAAATCTATCGGATTCTCGTGAGTATTTTTTTTTCCCACTGATGATGCAGAATCTTTTATAAACCATCCTTAGAATATGAAAACGCTTATAAAAACCCCAATAGCATCCTCTTAAAGTCGAAATGAGGTGACGAAACTTTTGAGAATGCGCACCCTCAGCTTCCTTCCATCACCATCGCGTGGATCACAAGCACCGTCATGAGGAACACCCACAAGTCATCAGGTCTAAATTTGGGTAACTTCGAGGATCCTTTTCATTGTCACATACCATCTGTAGTGAAAAAAAAAAAGCTCCATACCACTATGAGTAATATCGTGGGCTTGCACTTTGAGGAGCTGTGGAAGAGCAAGCGTGAGGCGCAAGATCAGAAGCGTCAGTCTTGGCGGTGGTGTGACAGCGGGATAGAAATTTCAAGATCGTCTTTATCACACAGCTCGTCGCAGTTATCATTATTATTGTTATTATTATTATTGTTATCATCATCATCATCATCATCATCATTATTGTTGTTATTGCTGTATTATCTGTAGTAGTAGCAGGAAAAGTGGCAGAAGTGTTATTCCTGATGCCATTGCTGCTGCTGCTGCTGCTGCTGTAGTGAAAGTAGAGTGCGTAGTAACATTTAATCGCCACGCTTAGCTTAAGGGTCACGAATTAACCCCACGACTTCTGTATAAATCTTTGGAACTGTCAACTCTCTCTCTCTCTCTCTCTCTCTCTCTCTCTCTCTCTCTCTCTCTCTCTCTCTCTCTCTCTCTCTCTCTGTAATACGTCCTTGACTGTCATTTAGCAAGCCGAGGTCACTGCACCCTGCTCATATTACAAAGATTTTTCACTGATGCACAAACATTGCCTTTTAACATTACACTTTCAGCTCGGGCACCCTAAATCTTAACCTTTCATTCCTTCTGCAGGCACACCACGACTCACTGGCACAGGAACCATCTCAGTGTTGGTGCAGGACGAGAACGACCATGCTCCCAGGTTCGAGAATGAGGTGTACCAGGCTGAAGTGAGCGAGTCCGTGGATCCTGATACCCAGGTGGTCGCCGTGGCCGCCACCGACATGGACTCTGGTGCCAATGCCAAGATCAGGTGAGGGACTGACTGGGAAAAGAGAGAGGAGGCAGCAGTAAGGAGTAAAGCAAAGGAAAGAAAGATAAGCGGTTAAATAAAGATTGAAAATAAATGGGTGTGCGTGTATGATAATTGTAGGAGTGAATATGTTTGGAGAAATTATGTGATGAATGAGAAATGATGTGTGAGGAGGAGATAAACTGCAGTATTTAAATGGAAATGTTTATTGTGTATGAGGAACAGATGGAAAAGATGTGTAAGGAAGTTAGAGAAGCGTGTGAGTAAAGCACGAGAGGTCGAGGAAGACAGGAGGATGTGGTGTTACATAAATTATGAATGGAATAGGTTATGAACTGTGTATCATGTGATGGAACCTAAGAGTGAGTAATGAAGATGGTGAATATTATAAATTCGGATTAGAAAAGAAGTGGGAGGATTTACAACGAAGAGACACTTCATTTCTTTCCTCATGGTACAGACGGCTCCTTACTTGATGAAACAGCTTTCTTACCTATATTTCTATATTTCTGACAAAAGTTACTTTTGTTATCCTTTTTTCATGGCAACTGTCATTGGCTGGAGCTGCCTCTGACGTGTATCTTAGGTCGCCATCTTCCTCTCCCCCTCCACATCCCCCTTCCCGCCCCTCTTCATCACCCCCATGATTCCCATTCCTCCTTCTTGTCCCCCCTTCTCGTCTCTCTCTCTCTCTCTCTCTCTCTCTCTCTCTCTCTCTCTCTCTCTCTCTCTCTCTCTCTCTCTCTCTCTCTCTCTCTCTCTCTCTCAGACAATTAAATTTATTTCATAGAAATAAAAAATAAAAACACCCATGGGTACTTTCTAATGACAGTTCAGTTACTAAACAAAGGTGGGTATAATGCAATCTAAGTTGTCTCTTACACTTGCAAGAGGTAGGACAGCGTCTTGTTGTGCTCCCCCCCCTCCCATCATCTTTCTCTCCAGAAGTTAATCCATAGACCCAAGGGAATGATGATCTTTCACCACCCTCCACCTATACTATGGGTGATGTGCTTTTGTGTGTGTGTGTTATATTGTAAAACTTGTCCTGAATGTTTAGATGAGAGAGAGAGAGAGAGAGAGAGAGAGAGAGAGAGAGAGAGAGAGAGAGAGAGAGAGAGAGTACATATTACACCGTGCTGCAGCACAACCAACCCCTGCCACCCAGATTAGCAACCAACTCACAACTAATCCTGTCCATGAAGTCCTTCACACTAAACCCTCTGCCAACCCCAGCCACTCAGCCCTTCACACTAAACCCCCCTGCCAATCCCATCCACACAGCCCTTCACTCCAAACCCATTACCAGCCCTATCCACACAGCCCTTCACTCCAAACCCATTACCAGCCCTATCCACACAGCCCTTCACTCCAAACCCATTACCAGCCCCATCCACACAACCCTTTACTCTAAACTCACTACAGATCCCATCCACACAACCTTTCACACTTAACCCCCTGCCAGCCCAAACCACAGACCCCTTCACACACTAAGCTCACTACCAATCCCATCCATGCCACCCTTCACTCTAAACCCACCACCAACCATACCCACACACCCCTTCATACTAAATCCACCACCAACCCCTGCAGCACAGCCTAGCAACCTTATGTTTCCACCAGGTACTCCTTGGTGGAGGGAGCTGCTGGAGTCTTCATGGTGGAGGAATGGACTGGCATCATCCGCACAGTGGCTCATCTGGACCGGGAGAAGGTGGCTCGGTACATGCTGGTGCTGCAGGCTCAGGACTCCTCCCTCACTGAAGCCCGCTCAGCCACCACACAGGTAAGACACTTCCTCATTGGTGCTACTTTCAGCTAGGCGTTGATGTGGTTATTTAGTGCTGTGCCTGCAGTAGTACAGGAATTTATGTGCTTGCCAGTGTGGCTTCAGCAGTAATGTAGGCATTCATCACCTGTCCTCAGTGGCAGCTTAAACACACCTAAACTCTGCACTTTCAGTAGTTCTGTATGTGTATGTGTAGATGTGTGCTTTCACCAGTACCAGTAGTCTTGGTGTTCAACATCATGATGGCACCAACACTAGAGGTAATTGGTATGAAAAAATACCACCACCACCACATTAGCAGTGACTGATGGATTTTGTGTAACTTGTGATAATCATAATCATTATTTCCATCATCCATCACATTCAAAGTAATTTCCCTCAAAGTATAATATCTATCCAGAGACATGTACAGATATGAAGTTTATTACATTCTTATAACAATGATTCATTCCACAGTAATCTAACCTGGCAATTTGGACATTGTGGTAACAAAGTGCTTTATGACTTGCAGGTTATGGTGACTGTGACAGATGAGAATGACAATGCACCAACCTTCACCCAGAGCCAGTACCTCATCCATGTGCCAGACCCCATGGCTCCAGGTGTGTGCCTCCCCACCCCTTCACCTGCCTGCAGTGCAATCTTTCATTCATCAGACTCCTCCTTTGAAGAATTACAAATTAATCAGAAAGAAGGAACATCAGAGTTTTCAACACTCAGAGTATGTCTTGGGAATCAAACCCAGGACTACAGAACTGCTGGTGTAATCCTCAAACTGCCCAATCAATGATGATAATAAATAGTTCCTAGTTATAAAGACAGCCTCATGTACAACTAAGTCACTTCATTTTAACTCGTGCTTTTATGTTTCATTATAGTTAAGTGAACTATTCTTTTACATTAAACCAAACAAGCCACATGTAAACTATAACCATGTTTCATTGCAGGAAACTTTGTATTTGGGAGTGAGGCTCTGGATCCTGATGATGGTGCAAATGGACGGGTCACTTACTACCTCTCAGGCAATGATGCTGACAAATTCTACATGAACCAAGAAACAGGTGTCATCAAGGCATCAACAGCACTGGCCGGGGAAGAGGAATACCAGTTGGAGGTTCTTGCAACTGACTCTGGAGAGACACCACTTTCCACCACAGCCACACTGCAGGTCCACCTCAAACCCAACACTTTGTTCCCTGTCTTTGAACCACTCGAGAAAACCTTCAGCTTCAGCGAGGCAGCGCGTGGGGACTTGGTGACAACCCTCACTGCTACGTCTCCCAAGGCTGGTCCCATGGGTGCTGTTCGCTTCAGTATTGCTGGCGGAAATGTGGGCCAGGCCTTTGTTGTTGATGAGAACACTGGTGAGCTACGCATCTCCCAGTTTGGTCTGGACTATGAAACAGCAGCACGATATGAAGTGTGGGTGGCTGCACAAGACTCTGATGACCCACCTCTTGCCTCTGTCACTCAATTAGTGGTCAATGTGAATGACTACAATGACAATGCACCAGTGTTTTCACAGTCAGTGTATAATGCCAGCATCCTTGAAGCACAATATCCACCACAGTTGGTGGCTACCGTCACTGCCACTGACAGAGACTCTGGCACTAATGCTGAGGTTGTCTACCAGCTTCGCCGAGATTCACCAGCTGCTGAGGCCTTCACGCTAGATGCTGAGACTGGCCGTATCTACACCAAGATCCAGCTGGACCGAGAGGAGGTGGAAGTGTACACCCTGACAGTAGAGGCTGTGGATAAAGGCACTCCAGCACAAACAGGCACTGCTATGGTAGTTGTTACTGTCCAAGATAAAAATGATAATCCACCACGTTTCACCCGTTTATTCAGTGTCAATGTGACAGAGAATGCTGAAGTGGGAACATTTGTAATCCAGGTAACCTCAAGTGACAGGGACATTGGTGAGAATGCTAATGCAACCTACAGTTTTACTGAAAACCCTGGTGGCAAGTTCTACATTGACTCTGTGAGTGGCAATGTGACAGTGGCAAGAGCCATTGACCGGGAGCTCAATGATGAATACCTACTGAAGGTCTCAGCTGTGGATGGCTCATGGCGTGCAGAAACACCACTCACCATAACTGTGCAGGATGAGAATGATAATGCCCCAGAATTTGAGCAGAGTTATTATGTATTTAATTTCCCAGAGCTGCAAAGAAATGTAGCTTTTGTAGGTCAAGTCACAGCTACAGATCGTGACAAGCAAGGTCCAAACAGCATAATTTCTTACTCGCTCAAGTTCCCTTCAGATTTCTTTAGTGTAGATCCAGCAAGTGGGGACATTTTCTCAAAACAAGCACTACAGTACAAGCACACACTCAAGGGCCCTTCACCAGAGAATCAATATCAACTGGTGGTGGTAGCCACAGATAATGGGAAGCCACCCATGTCCTCAGAGAGCTCAGTTGAGATCAATGTAGTGGATGCAAATAACAACCCACCCAAGTTCTTGCAAGACCGATACTTCACACCTGTTCCTGAGAATTCTGCTATTGGGCAGTCTATCATCCAACTTGAGGCCATAGACGAACATGACTTTGGCATCAATGCTGAAATAGAGTACCAGAAAGTGGGTGGCAATGGTTCTGACTATTTCTTGCTGGAGCAGAAGACCGGATGGATCACAGTAGCACGGCAGCTGCAGGGTCGAGTAGACACTCAGTTTGTGCTGCTGGTACGTGCCTTGGATCGCGGTGTTCCCCCACTGCAAGATGAGGTGCTTGTCACTCTGGTGGTGACTGGTGAGAACAAATATGCTCCAGAATTCCAGGCACTCAGTTATCAGTTCAGTGTTCTGGAGAATGAGCCACTGGGTAACACCATCGGCTCATTGCTGGCCAAGGATGGTGACAAGGGTCCTAATGGAATTGTACGCTACTCCATCACAAGTGGCAATGAGGCGGGCAAGTTTGCTATTGATGAAAACACTGGAGATGTGACCATCATGCATCCACTGGACTATGACTCTGTGCAGGAATACACCCTCAATATCACTGCACGTGATTTGGCTTTTCAGCCTCTCAATTCCACAGCCCTCCTCACAGTTGTGCTTACTGACATCAATGACAACCCACCCAGATTCAGCCAAGACAAATATGATGCTTATATTGCTGAAAATGCCAATGCTGGCACAACAGTGTTCAAGCTGAATGCCACAGATATAGACTTGACAAAGAATGCTGTGATCAAGTATTCTCTGGTGGGAGGAGATGGGAAGGAATATTTTTCAGTGGATCCTGATACAGGTGTGGTCACTTCCAAGCGTGTATTTGACTATGAGGAAAAGAGCCAGTATGTGTTGAATGTGCGTGCTGCCAACCCTGATTCCTCTCAGTGGGGTTCCACCATCCTTGTGGTGCACGTCACCGGGCGGAACGAGTTCTTCCCTCGCTTCATTCAGTCAGTGTTCCAGTTCACTGTGTCAGAATCAGCTCAGATTGGCACATCAGTGGGTGCTATTCAGGCCACAGATGAAGACAAAGGAGAGGATGGAATGGTGTATTATCTTCTTGTGGGTGCAAGTAATGACCGTGGCTTCCTCATTCAGCCAACCACAGGTGTTATTACAGTGGCACGCAGTCTTGACCGGGAGAGCCAGAACAGAGTGGTGCTGACCGTCATGGCCAAGAATGCTGGCAGCATACGTGGAAATGACACTGATGAGGCACAGATCACCATTTCCATCCAGGATGGCAATGACCCACCAGTATTCTCCCAGCCTCTGTATGAAACCCGCCTCTCTGAGGGCGCTCTGGTGGGCACACTTGTACTTACTGTCACAGCAGTGGATTCTGATGTGCAGCCACAGAACAACCAGTTCACGTACTCCATCATTGGTGGAAACTTGGGACAGGTGTTCAAAGTGGACCCACAGAGTGGTGTGATTGAAACAACAGCCCAGTTGGATCGTGAGACCATTCAAGTCTACAACTTGACAGTGGGGGCCATTGACAATGGGTCACCACCACAGACTGGCACCACGCTTGTTCGTGTCATCTTAGATGATGTGAATGACAATGGTCCACAGTTTGATCCTCCTAACATTGTAGGCTATGTGGGAGAGAATGAACCAGCCATGACTTCAGTGATGACTCTCAGTGCAACTGATCCAGATTTAGCACCCAACACACAGCCTTTCACATACTATATTGTGGGTGGTGAACACCGCGAATTCTTCACAGTAGACCAAGCAACAGGGGAGGTCAAGACTACCCGCAGCATTGACCGTGAAACCACACCAAAGCTCACCTTCCGCATTGAGGTGGAGGACAGCGGCAAGCCCAAGATGAAATCTGAATACCCAGTGTCCATTATTGTGGTGGATAAGAATGACTCTCCCTCCACACCACGCACTGTCACAGTCAAGGTGCAGACCTTCCAGGGAGTCTTTCCTGGAGGCAAAGTGGCTGATGTCCATCCCAATGATGCTGATACAGCTGGTCAATATTTCTGTGAGATTCTAACTGAAGATGCTGCCATCTTTTCCATCCCCAACGCCTGCAACCTGCATGCTATGAGAGTGCCAAGGGACCACACATACACATTGAGTGTTTCAGGCAATGATGGCAAACATCCAGATGTCACCTCCAAGGTCACTCTTCAGTTTGAATCCTTTGACAACAATACTTTGGACAACAGTCTAACACTGAGACTGCTGAATGTCACAGCTGAACGCTTTCTCCGCCTGTACTACAAGCCTTTTGTAGACACACTGGTACCCATGTTTGCAGGCGGCCAAGTACGCATCTACTCCATGCTGGATGTTGACTCCCACACAGATCTGACCCTCTCAGTAGCCTCTCAAGGTGGCAGCTCCTTCCTCCAGCCAGCTGAAGTGACTCGCAAACTTGCAGTGGAGGAACCCAGCCTCACCCAGTCTCTGCAGGGACTACAGATGATTGTTGACTACAACCCCTGCAGTGACACACCATGCAAGAATGGTGGTGAGTGTTCACATGGCATTCATGCTTATGGAGAAACAGAGATTACAGATTCTCCCAGCTTTATTTTTACATCATCACTCATTCGCCACGACGTGTCATGCAGATGTCGTCAGGGCTTCACGGGGTCAAGATGTGAACTGCGCCAAGACCCTTGTTCACCTAACCCTTGCCAGTTTGGTGGTACCTGCTCCAGGAAGAGTTTCCATTTCATGTGTACCTGTCCACCTACCCGCCAAGGACCACAGTGCGAATTTGACAAGACCAATGCCTGTGATGACAACCCGTGTCGCAATGGAGGTTCATGTCAGACAACACTGGAAGGTGGTTTCTTCTGTCTGTGTCGACCAGGGTACCGAGGGAATCAGTGTGAGCTGGCCAGCGAGTCCTGCCGTCCCAACCCTTGTCTCAATGGAGGTTCTTGTGTCTCCCTGAAGCCTGGCTATCATTGCTCATGCAAGATCAACTTTTATGGCACCCATTGTGAAAAGTCTACCTTCAGCTTTAGTGAACTCTCCTACATGACTTTCCCTACCCTGGACTCCACCACAAATGACATCTCCATCACTTTCTCTACCAACAAACCTGATGCACTTCTTGTCTACAATTATGGTCTCCAAACTGGTGGTCGCTCTGATTTTGTGGCCATTGAGCTGAAAGGTGGACAGCCCCGCTTCAGCTTTGGTGGAGCAAGAACAGCCATCTCCAGGATCCAAGTGGAGAAATCAGTGTCAGATGGCAAGTGGTACAAACTGACAGCGACTCGCAATGGCCGGGTCATATCCCTCAGTGTTGCCTCCTGCACCCACAATGGAGAGACATGTGATGAATGCCGCTCCAATGATGGCACCTGCTACAGTGATGACACGGCACGCACTGGGTGAGTTGATGGCTGAACATTCTTTCTGAAATGTGCAGTAAATAAGTGATATAATTTCTTAGTTGTTGTAATAAACTCCCCATCTCATACTAATCATTTCATGGTTTGCAGGACACTCAACTTCAACAATGAACCAATGTACTTGGGTGGAGTGATGACAGTAGACCCCCTGCAAGAGCGGCCAGGCCAAGTCCTTGCTGATGACTTCATTGGATGCATCCAGACAGTTTCTATAAATGGTCGGCCACTTAATCTCACAGGTCCTATCCAGGTAAGTAACAGACAATGGACTGTTTTCATCTATTTTGCTTTCTTTTTGTTTACAGACAATAATTATTTGCTTGTAAAATGGAATGGATATGTTTTTTTACCATAACTTATTTACTGTGCATCACAAGTGAACTTTCCTTACAAGCTTCTCACCAGCCAACTTATCATGATATTCCTGGTTTTCCCCTTTCTGTAACTAACAGCTTGTATTTCCTCAGGCTCGAGGGATCTCTGACACATGTGAACGAGTGGCTGATGTGTGTGCTGGGAACCCATGTGGTGAAGGTGCCACCTGCCTCGACCGCTGGTCCACTCACATGTGTCGCTGTGCCAATGGCTTGGTGGCACCAGACTGTGAAGCGTCCCTCCGCCCTGCCTCCTTCACCCGTGGTGCCTATGTAGAGTTCCTCATAACAGAACAGCACCGCCGCCGACAGCTGCTGCCACGCCTCTATGAGCAACACTCCCGCTGGTCACGGGAGGTGCACACCCGCCACACTCGCCAAGTGTCGCCTCCACCACCAAAGAGTCTCTCCTTTAGCTTCCGCACCAGGATGGAAGACGGACTCTTACTGCACTCAGCCACCAACAATGACTTCACACTGGTGGAGGTACGCGGAGGACGGCTACAGTACACTTCCAAGCTGGGTGCCAATCAGCCAATCAACATGACCATTCCAGAAGTGTCAGTCAGTGATGGGGCTTGGCACAACCTCACCCTGCTGGCTGCCCAGTCCACCTTCAGGCTGGTGCTGGATGGTGTACCTGTTGGTGATGAGCTGGATCTGCCCTACATTCACGACTTCCTGGATGCCTACCTCACCTCCCTCACCCTGGGTGCTGCCCCTCGCTTCTCAGGCCAGCTCCCCTACACTCCTGTTGGTAAGTCAAAATTCTCTCACTGTTTAATTATTGTTATCAGCCCAGCCAGCCTGTTCTAGCTTCACCTTTTTGGAATAAATGTTCCTTTTACTGTAAATGATGGTAAGATAGCAAGTTGTTATTAAAACAACTAGCTGAGATAAATCAGAATTTTCTTTATACATGTTACATTATCCATATTTAAGAATACAAACTGTTTTTTGAGGAAGTATTAATTTTTGTCACAGTTCATCTTTGTAAATTTACATATCTTTATTACTCCTTTTAATAATATACTTACATTTAAGTTATTAATACATCTATAATAAAAGTAAAACAGTCTCCATTCAGATCAAATTTTATCTGTGTAGTTGTATGTACTTGATAGTGATTAGAGTTATGAAGGTATTAACCTCATTGTTTTGCCAGGATTTGTGGGCTGCATGTCAACCTTCAGTGTGGATGGAGAGGTCCAGCCACTCAACTCAACAGGATCACTGCTGGAGGCTGTGGCACGTGGAGTGTCCCTAGTTACAGACTGCACAGCTGCGGATCTTGGCCCAGCTGCCTCTACTGATCCTCTCTCCATTGGCATCACCCTTGTCATTGTCTTCTTTGTCCTGCTGCTGGTCGCCATCCTGGTGTCATTCATTGTGTACCGTGTACGCCGTCAACGCCGAGAGAAGAGTGGAGTTCACGTCAAGCAGAACGGGTCAGCACTTTTGGCCAACACCTCCTCAGACTCTGGCAGGTCCCCGCAGGACTCAGGCTATGTGGAGAGTGCCGAGATGACTGATGATGTCCTGCGCACCCACCTTTCCCAGGAGCTGGCCACAAAGAAATACAAGGAAAGGGACCACGAGCGACCCCAGAGGCCAGACATCATTGAGCGGGAGGTGATGAACAAGTCTCCAGGCGTACCGCTGCGTGTGGATGAATCTCAACTGCAGGACCGTGACGCCATGGCTGGACTGGGCCACATGCCAGACTCTGAGGCACCAGAACACTATGACCTGGAAAATGCTTCATCCATTGCACCCTCTGACATAGACATTGTATACCACTACAAAGGATACAGAGATGGCAATGTCCGCAAGTATAAGACTAACCCACACGTGCCTGGCTACCACAAGCACAACCACCGCCACTCCCCACACAACTTCCCCAACACTCCGCACCGCGAGAGTCCTCGCAACCTAATGAGGCAGAGTCCCAACCCTGTAGCACCACGAGAATCACCATCTGTCCTCAAAATGCAAGCCACAACACCCCTTGCCCGCTTATCTCCTTCCTCAGAACTGTCTCAGCAGACACCACGCATCCTCACTTTACAGGATATTAGTGGAAAGCCCCTCCAGACAGCACTGTTAGCCTCCTCTCAGGGTCCTGGGGTGAAGGATGTCATGTCCACAAGTGAGAGATCTCTCAACTCACCTGTGTCACATCTTTCCCAGTCATCTGGGTCGATGCATGCATCATCTCAATCTACTAAGAAGAAAAAGCATGACAGCAGTGTCAGCCTGGGTCTCACCCCAGAGGAGATAGAGCGGCTCAACACACGGCCTCGCAATTCCTCCCTTGTCTCCACGCTGGACGCTGTGTCCTCCTCCAGCGAAGACAACCAGAGGAAAGACAAACTTGCGGAGCTCATTGAAACAAATACTGAACTCCTGGAGCCTCCAGATTCTTCTACCGATGAGTCTGGCAATGACTCCTTTACTTGCTCAGAGTTTGAATATGAAAATAACTATGAGAAAGTGACCCGTGACTTTGGCCCGGGAAACATGATTTTCAGCAAGCTGGCGGAGGTGGATAATGAGAACGAACACGACAATGAATCAGCCAAAAACTATGATGGTTTTGATTCTTTTCGTGGCTCGCTCAGCACCCTGGTGGCGTCCGACGACGACCTGAGCAACATGAGCTCCTACAAGCCCCCAAACGGCTCCACATTCGGATGGGATTACCTGCTCAACTGGGGTCCCAACTTCGAGAGCCTGGTGGGTGTGTTCAAGGACATTGCCGAGCTCCCAGACAACACCACCAATGGACGAGTGAGCACCCGGGGCACTCCCAAACCCAACGAGGAGTATGTATAGCGGTGGCTGCAGCTGAGCGAGGCTTGTGTCACCAGCCGCCAAAGCTTATAGGTTATAAGGAGGAACAAAAGAAACCCAGGTTTCCTGGAAACCGATTCCCCTGCCATCACCCCCGGTATCCACTGGGGAGGACTCTGGCTCCATGAGGGAGACAGATATAGAAATGAGGAGAGTTCAGATGGGAAGCCTTGCCCATGCCAAGGTCTTCAGGCTTCTGCAGTGGAATCCAGGACCACCCACCTTACCATCCTTCCCATGACAGGCATTATCACCACCACACTCTTATGACGGTGTAAAGTCACTACGCTTCTAGTTCAAACCATGGCGCCTCTCTGCTCTTAGCCAGCTGAGGACGTTCTAATTGTTTGCTGATGAAACAACTGATATGCATTGCCCAGGATTATGTACAGAAAAGTGACTGAACACTAGTGGGCTGTGTCCTAACGTGAGGTCTTGTGAAAGTGGAAGAATGACTTCATCACTAGAACTTTAATTGAACTGAGAAAAGTGACAGACCTTTGTGATGAAGTCAGTGACACTGTGGGAGAGTCTGTGATGCAAGATCTGTTTGTTAGCTTGTATCAGAGCCCATACCACCCTATGTTTCATTGTCAGTGAATATCAAACATTGTTATATATATATTTTGTATGTATGCATTTATATTAAGGTATACATGGATATATACAAATATATAAATAGTATATGTGTGTGGTAAGAAGTGTGTTGACCTTTTATTGACAAGATACTCGAGTTCATGTTGCCAAAACTGTTATGATTGTTAATATTAGATTCTGGTTTGCTGTTGCCAAATACAGTCTGCCTTTGTCTCCCTTGTGGAGCAGAGCAAGTCAGTCTTTGTCATGTGAATTCTCAGAGGCCAAATTTGTTTACATACTCTTATGTAAGTTTTACTGTATTTTCATTTACTTGTAACATTGCCATGCCTTTTGACTACTGAACTTAAGCCTGAGCCAGGGCAGCCATGCTACATGTGATCAACTCTTGTACCTCCAAGACGAATTTGGGCTGTTTCACATCTTACCTTTCCTTCTTTTAGTAGTATTTAAACATCATTATGAAAAGTCACCTCAGTTTCCTCCACCTGACTCTCCAGTCTACACCTGTCTTTCATTCACCTTCCTCTTCGTTCACATTCATACTTGGCCCTCACCCTCAGCCTCTCACCCCACATCTGCCCTGTGCTCAGGTAGCCGCAACAAGAAGGTTCACGCCCTCACTTGTAGGACCAGAAAATATTCATCTCAAACAGGTGTCATGGTGCTTAGTAATGAGATCATTAGTGTATGAATCACCCAGATCTCTCTCATGGATACTGATAGTCTTGTAATTATTGTGTAGAGAGTGATCCAGCTATCCAAATTTGCTGAAAGAATGTTTCACTGAAGAGAGTGCTAAACCTCAACAGCAGTGGACCGAACAGTGTACTATATTAGATTAACAGTATGGCTCTTGTACATTCCCCGCCCCGTGTACATAATCGACTTCTTGTACAGTATATCTCGTACGTCAAGCCACGCAAGGTGTGCCAAATTGTTTGTTGTTGTTATTTTTTTCCTGTATGAATGGCGGCGAGAGGTGTTGCGATGTCATGCAACATGTGATGTATAGTGATATTGTAATAAACCTTTGTAATGTGAGTGTTGGTTTGAAAAGTGAAAGAGATCAATCATAGGACTCCTTCCCATTCTGGACACCACTCCTTAACATACTGTAGGTTTTCTTATAAATGCTTCTGTAGTGGAGATTGAACTCATTATTCTTATTGTATTGATGTTCAAATTCAGTTGCTTTATGGTACTTTAAAAATCAGAGAGAGACAAATTTAAACAACACAACATTGACTTATGTAATGTATTTAAGACATTTTTTTTCTTTATCACACCACATGCATATGTTCTTCAACACATCCCACAACATGATATAGGAAAAGAAAAAAAAGAAACAGGAAGGTTACACCACTACTGCGTTGCTGACTTTCTTGGATGGACAACTGAAAATCCTTACATAAATAAAGGTGGGTCTTGCATTTTCAGTTTCAGTGATGTGGAAATCGAGACAAAAATCACAGGTACAAGCAGCTAAAATGAATTATGATGAGAACAATGAAAATATGCATGTAACAGATCTGGTATGTCAAGTTAAGCTGAAGGACAGAAATCTGGAGCAGTGAAAGGGATTGAATGCACAACAGTAAGGTGGACTGGACATATAGAAAGAATGACAGACAGTGATATAATTGAAGAGTGTGCATGGGAATGATAGATGTGGTGGCTAAAAGAGGATGACACTCAGTGAAAAAGGAGCAGAGTGGTTGAGTTTGTGAGAGAAAGGGGAGATAAAAGAAATGAGATGAACTGGAGCATGCAAGGAGAATTCAAGAACATGCATATATAGAGACTCCCATCATGACCATCCTCATAGGGAGGAGGGGAGGATGTTGTTAGGGACAGGTATCTTAAATGGATAGATAGTTAAGTAGATAAATTGAATGAAAGATAGATAGATAGATAGTTAGATAGATGGACTGAATGACTGATGGATGGATTGAGAGATGGATAGATAGGTTGACAAATAGTTGAATGGATAGGCAGTTAGATAGATATACAAGTAGACAGACAGATACACAAATATAGATACGAAATGAAAGCTCTTTATACATAAAATGCTTTTACTTTTTTATTCTCTTAATTCCCAAAATAAATCAATATAATGAAATAATGAAACCAATAAAATTAATCTGGTAGAAAGATAGTGTTAAAATATCAGGCACCACTATTCCCACAGCGACACACTGCCAACCAGTGTTTATCTGTATACCAGTCTAACTGTATATCTGTCCATCTATCTATATTTAGTAAGACAGTGAGTTGCGTCGTTCCTTCTCTATCACTAAGGTAAGCACAGAGAATACATTACATGTTACATTTTGCTGCGAGAGGCAGCAGTAGGTTTGACGTGGTGAAAGACCTTGACCATCTTTCCTGCGAACTATTGCAGTCTCTACCAAATGCACATGAAGTGACCGTTCCTCAATAGTCTTTTCCATAGGTTTCTCTCTCTCTCTCTCTCTCTCTCTCTCTCTCTCTCTCTCTCTCTCTCTCTCTCTCTCTCTCTCTAATCATTCCCTGTGCAGTCCTTCCATCTCTTCTTTGGCCTCCCTTGTCCCCTTCTTCCATTCACTTCCATATCTACCATTCTCTCCAGGGAACGTGGCCCAAGAAGTCGGCAAGGACCACGCATGCGCGATCCAGCTGGTGAACGTCCTCAAATGAGTCAAGAAAAAAATGAGTTATGAGTTATGAGTTATGAACAATCAGATAAAAGAAAAGAATAGGAAGAAAGAAGATTCGAAAAGTGAGAAAGGAATCAGTGAGTACCGATTATGAAGGCTATAATACCTTCAATCAGTAACTGGAATGAACTGAACTAAAATTCACCTTTAGTAGATTGGATCAGTAGTAACGCGTACTGTACGTTCTTCCCGTGACGTCACAACCTGTGACCCCACATTTCCTGACGTCACAGTCATAAATCTCTACCGCGATTACCAATACCAGCATGTCAAGACGACAACGTGATAGCAGTGGTATGTTAGGTGTGTGTGTGTGTGTGTGTGTGTGTGCAAGGCTGAGGTGTGCAGTGAGTGACACGTGGGAAATTTGCGTATAGTTGTGCGCTGTGTACGAGACATTCCATTTTTCAGAATTAATCGTTTAATAAATTTGTTGATTAATGTATTAATTTAGATTATCCTCTGCACCATCACTATTCTAGGTAAAGACCCCATGCATGGTATCTTACATGTCTGTATTGTCAGATAGTTCACTAGTGCCCTAATCACTGGGTTGAAGGTTGCATTGGTATTGTTTGGCAATGCACAGGCTGGCATATTCAGCCAAATAGTTCAGAGCCGCTACGTTAAAGGGAGAAGAACTTCATACTTGTAAAGCACAGCATAAAGCAAAACAAGAGAATGTCCCTGTCAATACTACAGGCACTGGGAAACGGTCATCGCGTGCCAATGTGCATTAAAGCTGCAGACAATGACACATGAACACTAATCCCTGCGACCCAAGGCGACCAAGTACTGGCCATGAAGGAAGAATATGTATCTTGAGTGTACCAGTGCTGCTCATTGTGCAGAATCCCATGCCACTGCTGATGTGATCATTGATAACACCACGCCGTTCTCTAACTGTATATCAGGGAAAACTAATTTGAAAGGAATCAAGGTACCAAACATTTCTTGACTGAAACGCAGATGAATTCCTCAATGAAGGTCCTCCTGCAAATTTATCAGTAGGTCTCCAAGACAAGTTCCTTTTTCGCGGCATGTTTTCAAACTGACGTCCTTAAACTTCTGCTCCAATCCCGCAGCCCAGTGCAGTCACGTGACGCGCCAGCAGCTGAAAGTGTTTACCTCTGACCCGAGTTGTGAGCTCCCGTAGCGCCCTCCAAGTGGCCTCCTGCGGGGGTCATCAGTGTCCTCCTTGGGGCCCCGAGACGCCCTTGAGTAGCTATGTCGGGTGCTGGGGCCGGGGAGCGGGAGGCCAGGAGCAGCCGCCGCCCCAGCCCCCTCAGAGCCACGGTGCCAGTCCAGGTGTGGACCATTGGGGTGTACAGGGCCTCAGGTGCCCCTCCTCACGCTCCCTCTGTGTTCCTCTTACTCCCTGTGCTTTTAATTTTGATCCTCCATCCGTTTGGGGTCTACATGGGTCTTTCAGAGGACCCTCCTGTGTCACACTGATTACCTGGGCCCACAGGTGCCCTCTGGAGCCTTATTACCCACCTGTCACCTTGTTTGGGGTCACCACCACCTTATGGGCTCTCAGAATTTTGAGCACAATTCCATAAGTGTGGGGGAATGTACATCTCTATTGAAAATGTTAGCAAAATATTGTGTCTATACTTGGTTAATGTACTGTGGGCAGTGACTGGTGCTTCATCATATTTTATTACCGTTGCCTTCAGTATATCAGTACTTATGCTGATTGCATCAATGGTGCATGTGCTATCCACCCCACAAGCTACCTGTGACAATGGTGAACTTTTTACACTGAAAACAACAAAGGGGTTTGCTAAAATAGATTGTCTGGTGGACTTTGAAGAGATGGAATTCCTGTTATGTTAGTTAGGTTAGTTTAGATTAATTCAATGGTTCTGCCAAGAGATTAAGTGAAGGACGGTGCGCAGTTCATTCTATTGAAAATTTTGCATGTGTGGTCACTTCTCATGCAATTTTAGGAGCAGTGGCATGCCCAGTGATATCCTTTCACACACATGTAGCTGATGCATTGGCCTGGTCCATAAAGACATGTTGATTTTGAATTTCTAGGAAGTGCGCTCCACAAGGTTATTTTTATTCCACTATGTATATGTGCCTGTACTGTGTGCCAAAATTTGGATGATTTCATGCATATTTTAATGGTCACCCAAACTTCATCTTCGTTTTCTCTCTTTTGGTGATGGTGTCCTCAGCACCAAGTACACAAAGTGCACTGGGATAATGGTTATTAGGGAGACCCCTTAAGTTTTTCTCAACGGTCCATTTTGCAATCTTTCACCTGAGGCAGAACCTGCCTTTTTTGGAAAGCCTCAAGAATACCTGCAAAGCCTGCTGCACCATCTGGACGAGGACACGGATCCCTACCCAGTGGTCGGATTTCCGTGCTCAGAAGTTGGAGAAATCGATGCAGAAATACCAGAACCTCAAAAAGACGCAAAAGTGAAGTGACACACAAGTGAAGTGACACACAAGCGGGGACTTTCCAGGACTCCCTCAGCGAACTCGTTGACATCAGAGCCAGATGACACAGATGACCGTCAAAGAGGATCGTATGTTTTACTAAATGCAAGGAGAGGTCATCAGCTCCTGGCCCTGATCTTGTGACAGCAGGTAAGGAGAGTCAGAAGCAGCTTCGGGAAGAACAAGAGAAGGTAAGAAGGGTGAAGGCAGAGACCGAGGCAGCTCCATCCTCAGTGGCAGCGGCTCAGCTGTCTTCCACATCCTCCTGACGCAACAGCATCAGCCCTCGATTGAGTCCGTCTGGACTGTGGAGCCGTGTTTGTGGCAGAAGCCGTGGCAGGAGCCCTTGGCTATGATCTCTCAAATCTGGCCCTCTCCAGACACTCAGTCTAGTGATCTAGGTGGTAGGCACAGCTTCAAGCAGACACTCAAGATTGAAAAGACTTCACCCCTAAAGGTCCACTTCTCCTGCATTGGTATGCCAAGGATGGTGGAGGAAGGTGGACCTTGTGGCTATGCTTGTTACTGGCCTGGGTGGTTTTTAGAAGTTGTTGGCTGTACAGAAGACAGAGATGGGAATGGGTGAGGCATGCCTGGCACCTCTTGAAGGTTGGTCCCTCCGTCGTCATAATCAAGGCCTGGTCTTCAATACAACTGCCTCCAACACGGATCTCCACCGTGGAGCCTGTATGCTGATTGAAGGACTTGGAATGGAACTCATGTGGATAACTTGTCATCACGTCTTGGAGATTGTCCTCTCTAATACCTTCATTGTGCCCTCAGTGAGATGTTCCATGACCACAGATTGAAAAGCAGCACATCAACATATCTTCCTATATCCAGCAGGCTGTGAAGGAGCTGCAAGTGTAAGCAAACAATGCCAAGTTCCTCTGCCTGAGCCTCCTTTTTGTGGGTGGAGGTGCAAGGAGTCCCAGAGGTTAGAGTTGGGCTGGAGGAGTTCTTGATTAAGAGGACACTGAAGATGTTTAGTGTTATTGCTGTGCAGGGAAAAGACAAGACCCCTGGAAGGAAGGTCCTGGAATGTGGGAGACGAACACAATGTTCCTGTAGATGAAAAAATCTGTAGATTCTTTGAAGGTTGTGAATGCCACAGCAGAAAGACCTTCATATTGCTGCTGACCAAGGGTGAAGAGCAGAAACAGCATCTTCCCTGCCTCATCACTGTCACCACCTCCCTACTTTGACCAAGAAGGGACTGATGAAAGAGGGTGGTTGCTGAATTGTAGAGGGACAGGTTGAAGTTCCACCTCATTTTGTCACTCAAGTAGGCATGAGGAAGCATTATTATTGATTCATTTCTTCTGTTTTCATAGAAAATAGGAGCTATGCTATGCAAAAAGTAAAAGTTTATTAATTTAATTATTTAATTATTCAGGGCTCCTTGAATGTCTGAAGCCTGATTTTTCAGTGTTAGTAGCCTCAGCATGTATATGACACTGCAAAAATGCTTCATCAAAAGTATGTAATTATCTGTCTGTTGTGAAACATTAGACAGTAAAATGCATTTATTGTAACCAAGAATTTCAGTTTGGTAATTTAAGGTCATACTTGGGAATGAGTGTTGGAAAGGCAGGAGCAGAAACATCACAGCTTATTGCTATCAGCCATGTGGGTTGAACGTGGTATTCTTTATGCATCAGTTACCATTTTTAATCACTTAATTTTGTGGTAGATAACATCCTGCTCTTGGTGATTTAGGGTATGATTCAATTGATTCTACCTATACATGTTTACTTATTGTTAGTATTCACTGTGTTTTACAAGTCATTCAAAGCACTTGCAACTTAGGGCATTGTAGAGCAGCATTTCTTTTCTTTACCAACTCTGTTTTTCATCCTTCATGGTCATATAATCTCAGTGTGTTCTTTTTCACCTATTCTAACACTCCAAAATTTGCACTGCTTGCACAAGTGCTTATACCACATCTCTCATACATGCTTTTATTGCTCTCATCATCCCATCTTGTTGCTCCACATGCCCCTTTCAGATACCAAACTCATTTCCAAAGCTTGCATTCTTGATTACTGTGCTCTGTTTCATGTCCAAGTCTGATCTACATGCAAATGTTGGCAGGTTACTATTCTGTTAATCTCTCTCTACTTCCATGGACACATTTCTCCCTTTCATAACCCTTTCATATTATCCTAGAATATTTGAAAATTGGCAGTGACTGAAGGAGACCAGTAACAATGAAGCATTTAGCCAGACAAGATGTTTTAGATCAATTAGCTGTCACATGCTTCATGAGAAGTAGCCTGTTAAGGAAGAATGACAAGAGGTCTGGACAGTCCCCTAAGAACCACAACTCAGAGAATGTTGGGGCTATTGATGCATCATCAAGAGACTTGCTTATATCAATGATGTGTCATTTGGAACTGTTCATGCAAGTATTACATCCAATTTGAACATGCATTGGTTTGCTGCCAAGTTTATGCCCAAGTTCCTGACACCTGAGGAGAGGAAAAAATTTTGAAATCTGCCCAGGATGGATGAGTCTCTGTATTAAGGATCATGACCAGTTATGAGAGTCAGGCATGTGACTCTCCCTGTCCCCAAGATGGAAGAAGGTGAAGCAGATGTAGAATGTGACAAAAAATTACTATAATTTTGTTTAACATATGTAAATTCATTTTCCAGAGTGAGGTGGTAAATGCTGAGTTTTACCATAACACTCTGAGACTTCTGATTCAAAACATTTGGCACTAACTACTTGACTGTAGGACAGCTGGAAATGGTGTATCATCAGGGCAATTCTGCTGCCCACAATGAAAATGGTTGAAAAGGACATTTGTTTTTTGCCGACATTAACATGACTGTTGCTTTCTATGTTACCATACTTACCAGATTAATTTTGTCTCCTTGCAACCTTCACCTGGCTTCCAAGATGAAGCTCATGCTGGAAGGTGGCTGTTTTAACACCATGGAAGAGATCTTGCACAAATTGCAGTTGGTGCTTGACACTTAGAGAATAGTATTTTCAGCGAGTGTTTCAAGCATGGCAGAAGTGCCAGGAATGATTTTTCACTCCTTTGAATAGTATGACAGTGAAATTTAAATAACACAGGCCTTGTTTTTGATAGACATGGTCTTAGTATTTTTAATCATGTCTCACACATGCAGGGTGGTTGTGATTGGTTCTGTTTGTCTTCCTGTCAGAGCCACTTGCTTTGAGCAAAGGGTGGATGGTGACCTGCCAAAAATATAAGTTTGTAGTGGAAGTAATATGCTGCTTCAGTATTCCTAACCCAGGCAAAAGATCCGAGATGTGAACCACAATATTACTTTGGTTATGTGCAGTCTTGTAATCCTTTTATTTGGAGGAAATATTGTAATGTTTTTGTGTGATTATGAAACAGTTAGCATTGTACTGGTATGCATGTAATTGTTGTTAATAGTAGCTCTTTACAACATTCATTCTGCTTGCAGGCTATGCACCGCACCAGCCCTTTGCGCTTTAGGAACAGGATTTCTCCAGATACAGAAATCACACCTGGCCTTGACCTGAGCACTGCCACCCCAACCAAAGGTATGTAAATATATTTGTGTTTTGCACGAGTTAATAAAAAAGATACTTTGTCTTGTGATTTAAAACCTTGATGAAGGTGAAATCTCCCCACATAAACCATGGTTGCATTGTCATTATCTTGGATCCTCTCCATATCTTCAAGCTACTACAGCTGGTCTCATAATTTAAATGACATTGAATTTCGCTCAGTAATAGTTTATTTCTTGCTGAGGTGTATTTCATACCAGTGTTACATGTCTACTTACCAGACAGACTTTTCTATGTGTATGTTTACCTTAACCACTTATGAGAATTGAATTTTATATCAAGCATTACATTAATGAAACATTATTGAATGCAAACATGCATTTCCCATATATTTATTTTTGCATCCAAGGATAAAACCAGAAAAGGAGTTGTAATTAGTAGAGAGTGGTACAGCAAACAGTTAATGTTACTGAGGGGTTGAGAATAAGTTTTTGGTGCCTTCTTACTAGTATAGTCTGTCTTGCTTTACTATGTGTTCTTGGGAGGTGCCTCAGAGCATTGCCTGTAGCAAAAGTCTCTACATGCATGCACTTGTCTGTTAAGCTCATCCTTGCATATTTCTCTCTCTCTCTCTCTCTCTCTCTCTCTCTCTCTCTCTCTCTCTCTCTCTCTCTCTCTCTCTCTCTCTCTCTCTCTCTCTCTCTCTCTCTCTCTCTCTCTCTCTCTCTCTCTCTCTCTCTCTCTCTCTCTCTCTCTCTCTCTCTCTCTCTCTCTTGGCACAAATTTATTCATTATTGTATTAATATGTCTGTTTATTTGTTTTTCCTTGTCTTGTTTACCCTCATTGTGGTGAAGACCATTTCTGACCTCTTGGAGCAAGCACATATACATTCTCACTTGCAACACAAGGTGGTAGGGTACCTTGCCTTCAGATCCTGTTAGCAAGTTCACAATCCTTTGCTTATGTTTCTTACCTATACACTGTAAGGTGAACGGGCTTTGGTGTGAAAAAAAGATAAAGCTGTTTTTGTCTCTGTCCAGCCAAGGATTTGAACTTTGGGTATCTTTTTTTTTTTTTTTTTCTTTAGCTGAGTGTGCTGGCCACTACACCATTGGGCTACTGGGGAAATTTAATAATGTATTTACTTATTTGACATTAGCTTCCAGATCTCAGAGATCATCAATTCCAAAATTTGAATTATTGCTCAAGATTTGAAATTATTAATTTTACCACCATTTTTCAAAGAAACAGACCACTTTGTCATCTCTGCAAAATGCCAACATTCTGCTGTGCTCTAGTCTACAAGCATAACAAATCTTGGTTTATCTTGATTCTGATAAGAGGAATTTTTTCTGGGTAATAAGTGACAAATTTTCATAATGCCATCCTCTTTTAGGTGCATCATAGAAACACTTGAAATTATTTGAAGGCAGGATAAGTTTTTAGCCAGGAGAGGCACCACCAGAGGGTACTGAACTCTTGACATGCAGATACAAAGTTCAATGCCTTAGATGTCAACACACAAACAGTGATCAGGTCCCAAGGTGATTTTTGGGGCCTCTGTAGCTCTGGTTACTATATAGCTTCTCTCCACCATGCAGATGAATTTGAGCTGTTTCAGTTACCCCACATGCCAAGAACAGGCTCTCCTCCATTTTCCTTTGTTAGCTGGGGCCATTCTCTCACATAGGGAAGCTCATACTCTGCAAAATTCATGTGAGTGACAAAAAAGAAATTATTACAATTGAACAAAAGTGTAGAAAAATATTCCCAACCCTTGCTTATCACAATAGGTTTCTGGACCCATTGTGCTCATGAACTATAGTGTTTGATAAAATTAAAAGTTTGAATGTAAAAGAAAGGTATTGTTTCCCAGTTCCTCCTGATATCCCTATGTAATTTTTTTTTGTGCCTGACAAAGGATTAAAATGTGTCTATTAATCTGATATTTCCACTAAGGAAGGTAGCTGTGACAGATGTCTTATATAAAAGCCTGAAAACAATAATGGGGTGATTATCAACTGAATGAGCTTTCTATGTGGCCTAATGAGAAATCGTCACTCTGTGTTGGACAATTTTAGATGCAGAATGCTTGACTACTGAAGATTATTTGCTATTTTGAGGGATATGTTGTGCAACTCACTAATACCTGTGAATTGTTGGAGGCAGGGAGTCTCACCAGAAGAACAGGCAATAGCCGGAGATCAAACCTGGGACCTTCTGCTTGCTGGATGGCTGTGCAACCCATCACACCATGGTACCCTGTGGTGATGACTCGTGCATCTCTCCCCTGAGGCCATCTCCTGTGCTTACTTGACTGGAGAATCGTGCACCCTGCAGATCCTACTCATTGCGCCTTGTTGGAGGCAGGGAGTCTCACAAGAAAAGCAAACACTGCCCAGGGATCAAACCCAGGACCTGCAGCTTGCTGGGCGGCCATGCTACTCATTGCACCACGGTACCCCTGATGATGTCTCTCACAAATCGTACTGGAATTGTAAATTGAGGGAATAGTAGCCATGTGCAGCACATATTTCTTCCTTGCCTTGCCTCTGTCCAAGACACTTTTCACTCCAAGCCATCAATATTCTATTCTCTCAGTTTGAATTAACAGTTTGTACTTTTCTTTTTGCTATAGCAGTGGTTTTCAGAATTTTTTGCTTTGTGGTGCACTTAAGGTATATCTTTGATGGTGCACTATTTCTGTAGTCAGTGTGGTGCAGGCATATGAAAAGGTAGTAATAATGTTCAGGTGAGAGAAGGTCACTGTAGCACTGAGATATGGCATTGTGGCATCAGGGTATGTATTGTGTGACTGGCATGAAGCTCTCCTTGCTGGCGAGTCTTTTCTTTCCCCATTTCACTTAAAGTTTTCATTTCCCATGCCAGAACTCTGCATTGTGCATAGTTTTAGAATCATTTAAGGAGAGCAGGTGACATTGGTTGTAATCTTGAAATTTGGCATTTGTTGCTTCAAAATACACCAAAGCATGAACAGGATCACCACACAATGATTTTACTCAGTGCAAGACAGAACTCAACATCTTGTGCAGGGTGAGAAATGATTATGGTTATGTGTAAACTTGTAATGTGGGGATTCATTGCTTCAAAGTGCACTAGAGCATGACTTGGATCACCACATCATGCACCAATCAAAGTACAGGAAGGTAAATTAGATGCATTGTCTCAGGTGTGTAGCAGAACAGGGGTAGCTGGGACATGGTGCCCTCAGGGATGTGTTGAAAAAGTCAGCCATTCTCAGACATGTCAGTACTCAAGAATTTAATTTTACAGTGTTGTTTATAATGTTTTGTAAAGCCATTGCTAAGTTTCCTTTGATCATCTTTGTAACCTCTTCAGTTATTGGAATGACTGGTTGTTGATTTTGAGAGATGTTTTCAGGAATGTAGACACAGACATGGGTTGGCAAAGGTAATGAATACGTGTGTAGGTGGATAGTGATAGTGATTAACTGCACATGTATCATTGAGTGGCATCTGGAAATGTAAGAGAAAACAATTCTTCAGGAGATATCATTGTTACCATTTGAAAGGTTATGATTGGACTTTGAAGAGATTTCCTCCTCTCTATTTTCATCAGACTATGTGTGTGAACTTCAAGAAGACACTCTTCCCCCTGAGTGTGGTGAGGATCCTTAATTTGAAGAGAGGAACAGTGGAAAGCCATTCAGGAAACTCATTGAGTGCTTGCTGCATCTATCTCATCACTCTGACCTCCACCATTCATAACACCTTAGACACCTCTGACTTTATTATTGAAACATTTGGCCTTATATTCCCATAGGCCACAGATGTGATTCACTCAGTTCTCACGGATAGTTTTACAGTTATGATGCAGAATCCTTGTTGAATTGCTACAGGAGTCATGGAAACACCCTTGAAAACTGACAATACAGTTTAAGGCTGTTAAAAATAGTGAAAATAAGATGCCAAAGCATTTGATCATGCAAGATTTATCCAACACTTTCTTACTGATGAGAGAGAGAAAAAAAAAAGTAAGAATAGTGAAGGGGACATTCCATGGGCTTCCATTCATGTGTCACTCAGTATTTCACATGTTCAAGAAACCCCACCACATGTCACCCATTTATTCTTCACCAGCCTCCTCCCAAGCGTAGAGAATAAAATGCGCCACGAGTATCCATTTGTGATGATGATCGAGAATGGACTGAGCAGCAGCAGCCGCCGGGGAGAGGATTCATATTTAATGAGTGACCGTCTCGCCTGCAGGAGGAGCCATACCAACAGATAATACGAGGCAGAACTGCAGGTTAAAGGTGATTGAGACTTGGAAGCACATCACCTGTTATTTTGCTTGGAGTATTTGAGTTCATGGTATGTTATGTAACCCAAGAAACTTAGAAAAATAAGTAAATGAAAAATAAGCACGAATGAAAGAATATGCATTAACAAGAATGGAAGAAGGAAGGAAGAAAAGTAGAAGGAAAACATGTAAGTGTCTCTTAGATAATAAGGGACGCAAAGATCTTGCAAACACAGAAGCGCGATATTTACACAGTTGCGAGATAAAAGATTGTATTCTAAAACGTTTCTGCATCTTTTACTGGACTATCCTCAACAGGCTGTAGTGGAAGATATTCAGGTTTACAACGTTGTTTTCATGAGTTTAGTGATGATTCAACATGTTTTCTGTATCGTAAACTAGATAATAACCCATGAAAACCCGATCAATCATCTCGGTGGCCTTTGAAAACAGTCATATGAGATCCCAAAGCGTATGAGAATGAACCAAGGACATGAAAAGAAAATGCGAAGACTTATTGACCTACACAAAGACGAGAGAGAGAGTATAAGACAGGAAAGAAAGAAAGAAAAAGAGATCAGCTGGCGATGCATAACAAAATAAACGTGTATTGTATGTTTTGTCGTGTTCTGTTGTCGAGTGTCGCTGTTGACTTACACAAAGCAGCTCCTAGTTAGAGATAATAATATAAGAGAGAGTAAGAAGGAAAGAAAGAGACCAGCTGGCAATGCATAAAAAAAAAATGCGTGTTTTGTAGCCGTGTTCTGTTGCCTTGTTCTGTAGTGACTGTCGCCGCTGTTGTGGTGTTTTGAGCCTCCCCGTGGATGTTCTGCCGCTAGGAACAAGTGGAGGATATGATATTCTGTAATTTAATATGCTTTTGGTGTCACTGTGGTTGTTAGCGTTACTGTTTTCCACTGATATTACCAACAGCAGCAGCAAGAGGAACAGGAACAGTAGTAGTAGTAGTAGTAGTAGTAGAAGTAGAAGAAGAAGAAATAAAGTCATTCCTTCCCTCCCTCATCTCTCCTCCCCCTCTTCAATCAGTAGTGTTGTCATGTCTTGTAATACTTACGTGGCAGCAGTAGTAGTAGTAGTAGTAACAGGCATCCCATCTCCCCTCCCTCCTTCAGCAGTGTTGTCATGTGTTGTAATACTTACGTGGAGCAATGACACTTAACTCCCGGCTTACTGATACGATTTACACCAAGAAGCTACTTGTCATGGTGCTAATGCTCTCATTTTTGTTGTTTCAGGTAAGATGATGCGAAGGACGATATAGAGACGAGGAGAAGAAAAAAAAGGTTTTGAGGTGAGAGAGAGAGAGAGAGAGAGAGAGAGAGAGAGAGAGAGAGAGAGAGAGAGAGAGAGAGCGTCAAATCTTATGGTATATTTATTAAACCACTAAAAAAAGAAAAAAATGCATACAAGACAACCTGTTACACACACACACACACACACACACACACACATTACTACCACTACTACTACTATACAAACTCAGCCCTTACTCCCTCATTCCATACATAACCCCAGACATCGTGACAATGTTGAGTTGACAGCAGCAGGATACACACAGTACACCTCGTTTAATAATTACCGACTGCCTCAGCTTACAACACGCACGGCTGCAGATCGGAAAGAATTGACTTTTCTCTCATTTTTTTCTCCTCATGTAACTCGTGTCTTGGGTTAGTGAGGATGTGTGCCAGTGTCCGATATTTGAGATGAGCTCCACCGTTCCTGAGAGGTTAAATCGGACAAAAATAATGCGTTTTTTTTTATTTTATTTTTTTATACTATTCAGAGAGATATTACGTGCGTAGTAACTTAATGCGTAAGTGAGATGAAAGCGTAGTACGTGAGGCGTCCCAAATGAATGAGACAATAGAATAATGGAAAACTGTGGCGTGAATGAGTCAGTGGATGGAAGAGGGGGAAGGAAGGACAAGGGAAGTGGTGGTGGTGGTGGTGGTGAGTGGGACGTGTTGTTCTGATTGTGGTGTGTGCGCGTGTGTGTCAAGGTGATGTTGAGATTTTTGTGGAGAGAGGGAGGAGCGTAGCAGTGTGGTGAAGGAGGAATAAGTGGAGTATTGGTGGAGAAGGAAAGGTCGAGGAGAACCAGGATAAAGAGTGGAGGAGGAAAGGAAGAGAAGGGAAGGGTGGAGTTGCTTGGTGATGAAGGAGGAGGAGGAAGAAGTGTGGAGTATGGTGGTGGTGGTGGTGGTGAGGAAGGGGCGGGACTTGGAAGTGGCGTAGTTGTGGCGTAGTGTGGATCATTAAGGTTGAGGTGGAGGTGGAAGGAGTAACGTAGTGGAGATGGAGGAAATGCCTTGGAATGGAACATGGTGGAGGGGGAGAGAGGTAATGTGGAATGTGGAGTTGTGCAGTGGAAGTGGAGGGAGGAAGTGTGGTGGAGGGAGAGAGGTAATGAGGAATAGTGGAGATGGAGAGAATGAGATAAATGCAGTGTGGAGCAGCGTGGTGGTGGTGGAGGGGGAGAGGCAATGTGGAACAGAATGGAGGTGGAGAGAAAGGGAGGTATAGTGTGGAGCAGTGTGGTGGAGGAAGTGGAGAGAAAGAGGGAGGTGCAGTGTGGAGCAGCGTGGTGGAGAGGGAGAGGCGGTGTGGAGCAGCGTGGCGAAGACAGGTGAATGCGGTTCTTCCGAAGGCCTGGGCCACGCCTCCTTACTCCTCTTCCTCCGCCGGGTGGAAGAGAGAGAGAGAGAGAGAGAGAGAGAGAGAGAGAGAGAGAGAGAATGTAGGGAGGGGGGTGAGCGATGGGGGGGACGTAGTAAGTTTGGAGTACAACATTCATACTCTGCAGGCTACGCTATTGATCGTGTGGGAGGCAGCGGGTAAGGGCGAGGCTCCGTGGCCACCACCACACACCTGGCGACCATGGCGGAGTGCGCGTGGTGGTGGCGGCGGCGGTGGTGATGGTGGCGTGGCGAGAGGCTTACACCCACCACCGCCTGCGACACCACTACACACCACCGCGCCCTTCCCTTCACCTAGCCCTCTGTAACACTCTTGGTTGTTCCGATAAGGCGAGGCTGGTCCATGGGCCGCTGCCTTTGCCGGGGTGAATGCATGACCGGGGAGAGCGAGACGAGGCGTGGCGTGGTGTGGCTCGGCCGGGTAACGTCTGAAGCCTGCTTGGTGGTGGTGTGGTGGCGGCGGCGGCGGCGGTGGTGGCCCCAGCTGTGTCAATGAGAGACTGGACTACGGAGGGAGCATGCGCCTTCCACACACCTCTACGCTACACCATGCACACACACACACACACACACACTCTCTCTCTCTCTCTCTCTCTCTCTCTCTCTCTCTCTCTCTCTCTCTCTCTCTCTCTCTCTGGCTGGAAAGGGGGTGAGGGCGAGGGAGGAGGTGACATTGGGGATGTGTAAGGGGGGAAAGTGTGGGAATTAGGAGCTGTTTGTAGTGAGGGAGGGAGTGTATGCGCGTGTGTAGTGTGTGTGTGTATGTACGTGTGTATGTGTGTGTGTGTGTGTGTGTGTGTGTGTTACGGGTGTAGTGAGGGGGGCTGAGGGGGATGGAGGAGAGGGGGCGGACCTCTAGCGGCGGTGCAGGAGGGTCGTGTTGGTGCTGTGTGTAGTAGTAACCCGACGGGAGTGGCAGTGGCGGCTGCTCTCCACCACCACTCCTCGTCGCCCCCACCACCACCACCACCACCACCTCCACCTCCACTACCATAACCTTCACATCCACCACCATTACTTTCGCCACACACGCGTCCATACCACAACCAAATCCGCCACTAGTGTACTTTTCATACTCATCACTACCATCACCACCACTACTACCATCGCTACCAGTATCATCATCATCATCCCAAACCCCTTCCTTTCCTTCCTCCTTCGCCTCTTCTTCCTCTGCTGCCTCATCCTTTGCCTCCTCCACCATCACCACCACTACCACCGCCACCTTCTCCATCCTTAGAAGCTCAGCGCTGCGGCAGGAGGAAGCCCCGCCATCCTTGTGACAGGTAAGAGAGAGAGAGAGAGAGAGAGAGAGAGAGAGAGAGAGAGAGAGAGAGAGAGAGAGAGAGAGTGTGTGTGTGTGTGTGTGTGTGTGTGTGTGTGTAGTGCCCCTCTGGCTAGGACTTACTCTACGTCTTCCTCATACTCCTCCCGGTCTTCTTCTTCTTCTTCTTCTTCTTCTTCTTCTTCTTCTTCTTCTTCTTCTTCTTCCTCGTCTCCTCCTCCTCCTCCTCCTCGGGTTGCCTGAAGCTGAGTCGTCCTTGACCTTTGTTGCACACCGCCCTAGGGATAATTTGGCCAGCAAGTCTCGCCACACACACACACACACACACACACACACACACACACACACACACACACACACACACACACACTCCTCTCTAACAAAGGAAAGGTTTTTACACTCTGCCTCCACAATGGACGTGCCCCGCGTGTGTGTGTGTGTGTGTGTGTGTTATAGTGGAACGAGGTGTGAGGAGGTGGTGGATTCTCTCCTCCTCGCAAGTTATATTGAGCCAGTTTTGCTTGTCTGTTTGTCCGTCCGTCTGTCCGTGTGTGTGTGTGTGTGTGTGTGTGTGTGTGTGTGTGTGTGTGTGTGTGTCCCTCTCTCGCCATCCACCCGTTCCTTCATCTGTACGTCTGCTCGCCTGTCTGCCTGCCTGGCTGCCTGGCCTGCTTGCTTGCTTGCCTGCCACCATGTACGCTCTCTCTCTCTCTCTCTCTCTCTCTCTCTCTCTCTCTCTCTCTCTCTCTCTCTCTCTCTCTCTCTCTCTCTGACACAGCGTTTATTTGTATTTTCTCATACTTTGATGCTCTCTCTCTCTCTCTCTCTCTCTCTCTCTCTCTCTCTCTCTCTCTCTCTCTCTCTCTCTCTCTCTCTCTCTCTCTCTCTCTCTCTCTCTCTCTCTCTCATCCTTCCACACGCAGTTTACTAGTACCAGTACCTGAATAGATAAACAGACATCCCCGTTACAAACCTATATCTGTTCTTATGTATTCATGTACTCTCTCTCTCTCTCTCTCTCTCTCTCTCTCTCTCTCTCTCTCTCTCTCTCTCTCTCTCTCTCTCTCTCTCTCTCTCTCTCTCTCTCTCTCTCTCTCTCTCTCCACATCTCAAGCCACCTCACACTCACTCCAGCATTCACTCACGGCACTAAACCCCCCAATTCCCCCCCTCTCTCTCTCTCTCTCTCTCTCTCTCTCTCTCTCTCTCTCTCTCTCTCTCTCTCTCTCTCTCTCTCTCTCTCTCTCTCTCTCCACCCTCAGCCGTCCACCATTACTGTTCTCCACACACTTCACGGTAACAAAGACCGGGTGCCCTCGAGAAAGCTCCCTGGCCTGGTAATAACAGAGGTGAACTACAAAGCTTGAACAAAAATTAAACGGTGGGACTGTGTGTGTGTGTGTGTGTGTGTGTGTGTGTGTGTGTGTGTTGGAGTGAGGGAGGGGTTAAGTAGTAGTAGTAAAGGTTAGGATAGGGTAAACAAACACAGAAGTGGGTGGGGCCGAATGAAATAGGGATAAGAGAGAGAGAGAGAGAGAGAGAGAGAGAGAGAGAGAGAGAGAGAGAGAGAGAGAGAGAGAGAGAGAGAGAGAGAGAGGATGGAATAGGCTCTCCCCGGGCACGCCTCTTCCCTCCGCCACGCCCCCCTCACACACACACACACACACACACACACACACACACACACACACACACACACACACACACACACACACACACACACACACACACCTCCCTCCGCCTCCCTGCTTCTTCTACACACACACACACATACATACACACACATCTCTTCCTCCTCCTCCTCCTCCTCCTCCTCCTCCTCCTCCTCCTCCTCCTCCTCCTCCTCCTCCTCCTCCACTACTTCCTCAGCCCTTCGTCAATAGTTTCTCAGGATCCTCACGCCCTTCGCACTGCCGTATCCTTCAGTACCTGTTTCTTGTCTACATATCTTGGCGCATACCTTTCTTCCTTCGGTGTCCTCCTCGGCTCCTCCTTTTTCCTCCCGCCATGTCATTGCCTCCACCACCACCACCACCACCACCTTCTCCTCCTCTTCGTTCCTCTCTCTCTCTCTCTCTCTCTCTCTCTCTCTCTCTCTCTCTCTCTCTCTCTCTCTCTCTCTCTCTCTCTCTCTCTCTCTCTCTCTCTCTCTCTCTCTCCTTCCACCTGTAAGTCATGGTTTTCAGTCTTGTCATTCTCTCTCTCTCTCTCTCTCTCTCTCTCTCTCTCTCTCTCTCTCTCTCTCTCTCTCTCTCTCTCTCTCTCTCTCTCTCTCTCTCTCTCTCTCTCTCTCTCTCTCTCCCCTTGCCAAGTGAAAGAGAAGTGAAGAAAACTTGAATAAACTAAAAATTCCAGAAAATAACCTTTGTGTGTGTGTGTGTGTGTGTGTGTTGAACAGGGTAGTGTGGCGCTGTTGGTGGAAGGGTGGGCGAAGCAGAGGCGTGTAGCAGGAAGGTGGTTGTGGCGCTAAGTTGTAATCAATGTCAGTTGTAGAACGCCTCTCTCTCTCTCTCTCTCTCTCTCTCTCTCTCTCTCTCTCTCTCTCTCTCTCTCTCTCTCTCTCTCTCTCTCTCTCCATCCCTCCCTCCCTCATTCCCTCCTTCCTCCCTTGTATCCCTCCTTACCTACCTAGTACCTTCCCTCCCTCCCCCTCTCCCTCCCTTGCTACCTCCATTTCCTCGCTATTAAGTTTCACTACTACTACTACTACTACTACTACTACTACTACTACTACTACTATTACTACTACTACTACTACTACTACTACTACTACTACCTCTGATGCTGCTGTTGCTACTGCTGTCACTGGTAATACTTGCGTCCTTCCTACTTACGGTAAATGTTACTCTGTATTACGTCACTGTTGCCGGTTCTACTACAACTTATGATACTACTACGCTACCACGTTTTACCGGCATAGTAGTAGTAGTAGTAGTAGTAGTAGTAAGCGTGTGGCGGTGGAGTATGTGAGGTGAAAATGTTCCGTTCACTTTAGGAGGAGAAGGAGAAGAGGTGAAGGAGGTCTGAGTGGAGGGAAGGGGACAAGAGGTTGGGAGGGGATGTGGAGTGGGAGAGAACGGGAGGTGGTGGAGAGGTGTTGGGAGAGGAAGAAGATGCAAGTAAGAGAGAGAGAGAGAGAGAGAGAGAGAGAGAGAGAGAGAGAGAGAGAGAGAGAGAGAGAGAGAGAGGTGGGGGGAGGGAGACGGAAGGGTATCTGAGAGAGAGGAGGTGAGGAGAGATGAGAGGTGGGAAAGAGAGTACCTAGAAGTGTGTTTGGTGGGGTGGTGGTGGTGGTGGTGGTGAAGGTGAAGGGGTGTGATGATAATGGCTTCCTGTTTGTATGTATGTTTGTGTGTTGGTTCTGCCCTTCGTGTTCCTTCCATTTCTTATTCATTGATCATCTTGTCATTATGTGGTTATTGTTTTTTTCCTTCCTATCTATTTTTATCATGGTTTCCCTCCACTTGTCCTTCCACGGTCCTCTTCCCCCCCTCCTCCTTCTCCTCCTCCTCTTATTTTCCACTAAATCATTCAGACAGTGATAAATATAATACGCAAGCTTCCTCGGGTCTCCTAATGTTAAAAGTTTTGTATTGATGCCCAAGAATCATGTATTGTGTGGTGGTGGTGGTGGTGGTGGTGAAGGTGGTTGTATAATGCAGTGGTAATAGTAATAGTAGTAGGAAGAGGAGTTGTAGTAGTAGTAGTTGGAGTGAGTGATGTGTGGTAGTGATGTTTGGTTACACTCAAGGGTCCGGTGTTGGTGGTGGTGGTGAATGGAGAGGCTGTGCTGGTGAATGGCTGCGGGATGGTGGTGGTGATGGCTGATCCCAGTAATTGCGGTGGTGTGCGATGAATGAGCCAGTTGTGTACTAGCAGTGGAGGGTGCAGGGTGATTTGGCAGGGTAAGTGCTACACGAGGGCATTACATTTTTGTTAATGGCTGGGATAATATTGTGACGGTGGTGGTGGTGGTGGTGGTGGTGATGAATGACGGGCCACTGCCATGAATGACTTAATGGTGATTATTGCGTGAATTAATGAGGAATTTAGCGGATGAATGTGCCCACTATTACTACTACTGCTAGTGCTTCTGCTGCTACTACTATTACTACTACTACAACTACAACAACAACAACAACAACAACAACTACTATTACTACTACTACTACTACTACTACTACTACTACTACTACTACTACTACTACTACTACTACTACTATGTTTCTTCCGTCCCAAATTCCTGAACCGCTCATCTTTCATCCCCTGCTCATTCACTCTTACTACTACTACTACTACTACTACTACTACTACTACTACTACTACTGTCCACTCACCCATTCACTACTACTACTACTACTACTACTACACCCTCCCACTCCTACTCCACACCACCCAACACACACACACACACACACACCCGCCCGTCTTTCTCTCACCACCCCCCACTACCACCAGCACCACCCACCACCACCCGTCCCTCGCCTCCTGCTCCTCCTCCTCTTCCCTCGCCCGGCGTCACATCAATACCCCGAGGGAGAGGGGGAGGAAGAGGAGGTGGGGGAGAGGAGGGGCACTACTCTCGTACCCACTCAGCTCTCCTGTCACCCGGTCTCCCGTCTTCTGCGTGTGGCCTATTTGGAACAACGCCAGCAGGTCCTTCCTTCCTTCCCTGCATCCCCCATTCCCCTTCTCCCCTTCCCCAGCTCTGAGGCTAGCGAAGGAGCGAAGGAGCTGGAGGAGGAGGAGGAGGAGCGTCAGGAGGAGAGGTGTCTAGAAGGTGGTGACGGGGTTGCTTGTAGAGTTAAGAGGCCAAGGGGCGTCACTAGGGGAGAGAAAGAAGAGATTTGACCAGAGAGAGAGAGAGAGGGGAAGCGATTTTGTGATTTTAGAAACGAGTAATAAGAGAGAAAGGAGTGGATAGAGGAGAGAGAGAGAGAGAGAGAGAGAGAGAGAGAGAGAGAGAGAGAGAGAGAGAGAGAGAGAGAGAGAGGAAAAAGAAAAGAAAAAAAAAGAAGGGGAAGGGAGGAAAATAACGTGTGTAGGGATCGTAAGGGGAGAGAGAGGGAGAGGGGAGAGGTGAAGGTCGCTCCCTACCTGTGACTGGGGTAATTATGGTGAGGGGAGAGGGAGAGGGAGAGGGGAGGTATAACAGGGATAACATGTCACCTTAGGACGCTACAGGTAGAGAGAGAGAGAGAGAGAGAGAGAGAGAGAGAGAGAGAGAGAGAGAGAGAGAGAGAGAGAGAGAGAGAGAGAGAGAGAGGAGGGGGTGTTTCCAGTATCCACTTTTTAATTTTTATTTATTTTTTTGTGATTGTAAAAATAATAAAAAGGAAGGAGAGAAAGAAGAAGAGGGAGAGGAGAAGGACAAAGAAGAGGGAGAGAAGGTGAAGGAGGAACTAAATGATGATCTTATGTCTCATCATCATCATCATCATCATCATCATCATCATCATCATCATAATAGCTTAAAAATAACATCATCCTAATATCTCTCTCTCTCTCTCTCTCTCTCTCTCTCTCTCTCTCTCTCTCTCTCTCTCTCTCTCTCTCTCTCTCTCTCTCTCTCTCTCAAGACCATCCATGATAAAAAATAAATCACCAGGCCCTCTCTCAGTGCCACACACACACACACACACACACACACACACACACACACACACACACACACACACACACACACACACACACACACACACACACACACACACACACACACACACACCACTTGCTCTCTTTCTCTTTACTCTCCCCAGCCTCCCACTCTCCTTCGCGCCTCTCTCTCTCTCTCTCTCTCTCTCTTTCACCCCCCACTCTCTCTCACGCTTCTCCCTCATGCCTCTCCCTCGCCTCTCCTCCCCCTCTTTTGCCCCGCTAAGGAAAACGGAAGTACTGTAGTAATGCTGATCGGTGTGTGTGTGTGTGTGTGTGTGTGTGTGTGTGTGTGTGTGTGTGTGTGTGTGTGTGTGTGTGTGTGTGTTGGGTTTTTTTGTTGTTCTTGTTGTTCTTTTCCTTCTTCTCTTTCATCTTTATATTTATTTTTTATTTCTCTTCTATTTCCTTGCTCTTATTCTGGTTCTGATCTTTCTTCCGTTTATTTTCTTTTTATTTCATCCTTTTTTTTATTTCCTTTAATCGTCCGTGTAAATTCTTCTTCTTCTTCATGTTCTTCTTCCTGTTGTTCTTCTTGTTCTTGTTCTTCTCCTTCTCCTCCTCTTCCTCCCAAACGGCCTCCTAGATTGGTCTTCCTTTGTATTCCTTTGTATTCCTCGTCCACTTCCTCTTCAAGCATCATAGTTTAATACCAAAGAGCATTAAATAGTTACCCTTATAAGGACTTGGACGGCTTGCTGTTTGGTCTTCCTTTGTATTCGCTATTCCTCGTACACCACCACCACCACCACCACCACTGCCACCTCCTCCTCCTCCTCCTCCTTCTTCAAGTGTCGTAGTTTAATATTGAGCATCATTAAAGATAAAAGGCTGACCTCCAGATAGACAGGCCACACTCTTTAACTGGAGGGAGATCTGCGTCTGGCCGCGGCGGGGCTCTTGTGGGAAACTCACGCCGAGGACTTGGGATCCCCGCCTCTTAATCCCTCTTCCTTGTTTCCAGTCGTCGTCGTCCTAGTTTTTTTTTTCTTTTTTTCTTTTTTTCTCTCAACTCTTGCTCTCTCAGTCTCGGTCTCTCGGTCTTTCGGTCGCTCTTGCTCTCTTGTTCTCTCTCTCTCTCTCTCTCTCTCTCTCTCTCTCTCTCTCTCTCTCTCTCTCTCTCTCTCTCTCTCTCTCTCTCTCTCCTTCTCTGTTTTATTTTGGTTCTGGTTCTTCTTCTTCTTCTTCTTCATTGTCTCTTCCGTTTATTTTATTTTTGTTTCATTCTTTTTATGTCTTTTAATCTTCCGTTTAAACTCCTCCTCCTCCTCCTCCTCCTCCTCCTCCTCCTCCTCCTCCTCCTCCTCCTCCTCCTCCTCCTCCTCCTCTTCTTCTTCTTCTTCTTCTTCTTCTTCTTCTTCTTCTTCTTCTTCTTCTTCTTCTTCTTCTTCTTCTTCTTCTTCTTCTTCTTCTTCTTCTTCTTCTCTACCTACTCTCTCTCTCTCTCTCTCTCTCTCTCTCTCTCTCTCTCTCTCTCTCTCTCTCTCTCTCTCTCTCTCTCTCTCTCTCTCTCTCTCTCTCTCTCTCTCGTCGCATCATCCATCCAGTTCACCTTTGACCTTCCTTTTTGTTCCTTTACTTCCTTCTTTCCTTCCTTCCTTCTTTCCTTCCTTTCTTCCTTCCTTCCTTCCTTCCTTCCTTCCTTCCTTCCTTCCTTCCTTCCTTCCTTCCTTCCTTCTTTTTCTTTCTTCCTTTCTTCTTTAATTCTTCCGTTTTTCCTTCTTATTTTTTCTCTTGTTTCGTCTAGTTATGTTTTCTTTCTATATTTCTTCTCTTTTCTCTCTTGCTTCTTCCCTTCTACTACTACTACTACTACTACTACTACTAGTGCTGCTGCTGTCGCCACCACTATCACCACCTCCATCACCACTGCCTGTTTCTTTATGCCATCCCTCCCTTCCTTCCCTTCCCATCTACCAACCACCACCACCACCACCACCACCACTATTCGTTGTTATCTCAATACCACCCGCTGTACACTCGAAGTACCCCACTAACCTCCTACTAAGGCTTTCTCCTCCTCCTCCTCCTCCTCCTCCTCCTCCTCCTCCTCCTCCTCCTCCTCTTCCTCCTCCTGCTATTCCATTCCCTTGATTTATCTACACCTTCCCTCTTCCCTCCCTTATGTGAAGGTGGTGGGGAGGGGTTTTGGGGAAGGACGTTGAGGGGAGGGGGGGTCGTCATTACCACAGGGCGTTCTAGGATAGTGTGGTCTGATTGACTACCTTTTCCTCGCGGTGTATAGTCAGGAGATGAGGTGGTGATGCTCGATCCCTCACGTGCCGTACCTCTCTCTCTCTCTCTCTCAGCTGATACCTCTGACATGCTGCTTCTATCCTTTAGCCTTTCTTTATTCACTATCTATGGTTCTCCTCCTTTTT